>NC_068356.1:74360653-74375653 GCF_020536995.1 Dreissena polymorpha
AATCTATACCCGCTGTAATCAATTAAGTTTTAAAGAAAAGGTGTGATAAAATATAGAAAATGAAGAAACATAACCGCTATACTTAGTAAATATTTTCGATGAAAGACGTTACAAACGCATTATAATTTTACTGATATCGAATGATAATTGTCTGCTGATGAAGAAATATTTTAACATTTTTCTTAGTCAAAATCGTTGTTGGGCTAATATTATTTCAATATATGACAATTATTTTGAAAGTCGCAATTTCACCGAACTGTAAACAAGTCCCTTTAAATGAATGCAGAAGAATGTTATGATGTTGACTGATTTCAATTTAGATAACCTAAATGGTTCGACAACGGATGCAGGTTTTACTTTATTTTTAATATAATTATTAATAATAATGATTATTTATTTTCATGTTGATGTCTTTGTTTTAAATATAAATTTATCATTTTTATGTTACAACAAAATTGTGTAGAAGTTTTATTATGCCACAAGTGAACAAATACGTTGGAGACGCTGACATGATATTTTTAAGTGTTATCCTATACCCCATCCGATAACGCTTCTAAACTCCACCCATCAATAACATTTCTTTTTAACTCCTCCCACATTCGAGTTAATCAAAACAATTTGTAGTGTTCTATGTTTGTTTAGTCCCGCCCATTCAGAGAACTACTTTTTTGTAGGCGTGGAATGTTGCGTTTTTGATTGAAAATGTAAACAGACTTAGCGATTCATATTTTATTCGGAAATAAATAGACAAGAAATATATTTTTAAACACAAATTATTTATTTATTCAGTATATACACAAAGAGATATGAACACAATGAGCATTAATCTGACAATAGAAAAAATAAAACTTACACGAATTTGTTCTGATACCATTCATTTGCTGCAGTTGAACACAAACAAAAACAGTAACGATCAACATTTAACTTTACACAAATAGATTTAACACGTTAAACTAAAAAAAATAACATGACAAATTTACAAAACGAGAATTGGGAAAAATATTCCCTTAACATCTTGTCTAAGATTATAAATAAATTGTAACTAATACTTGACAAAAGCAAATGCTTTCCTAGCAAGGCAATTATGTGAATATCATACACAATGAATTAACATTGCCATAGTAAAATACTTAATTAAGATGCTTTTTCAATACCTTTAATGCCTAATAATACATAAAAAAAATCAAATTTTATGTGTTTGAAATCAAAATTCCACATAAAAAATGGTTCTGTCTCTACATATTTAACCAAACAGGAAAATTTTGTTTGCACTGGTAGTCATCCTGAAAATGAAATAAAGAAATCTTTATAAAACATCATAAAACACTTATTGCACAGCTGCTTAAATAATACAAATCTTAATCTATAAATTATATTTAGAGCATTTATTTGAATATAGATCTCGCCTTTTCCTCAGCCTCGTCTGGTATCACATGATATCAAAAGTCACCAACCATATATTCTCTATATACCGAACGGTTTCTAATTTTCTACGCCCAGCTGGTTTATGTAATTTCTTTAATAAAACCTTATTGCTCGTTAACTTTGTCATGGATATCCTTCTATAAGTTTTCATATTATTCACTAGCTGATTGAACTCACTCCACCCCCCCCCCCCCTCTCCAAAAAAAAATTATATAATTTTTCTCCTAGAGAATTTCCTATGTTTCATGAAATTGTGAAATACATAATTAAGGTTAGCCCACCTGTTGTCATCTTTGTTCTTTAATGGCATTTTATTGCATCATTGTAAACATTGTAAAAAGTACGAACTAAAGCCAAAGGTATTGTGTCAACTCTTTGATTCATTTGTTGGTTCTATACTTATCTATTCAGCAGAGGTATGGGGATTCACGCAATCAAAGAACTAGAGAGAATACACTAGAAATTTTGCAAATGAATTTTAAAACTTAAAACTAATAATCAAATGCGGGCATATATGGGGAGTTCGGTCGATACCCTCTGTTCATTACACGGTATATACATATTATAAAATACTGGAGTAAAATTATACATACAGATAATATTAATAATAATAAGGATTATGAGCAGGCCAAAGCAGATTGTAACGATGGCTTAAAAAGTTGGGTCTATAATGTAAAGTTATTTCTAAGCAATCATGGTTTCTCTTTCATTTTTGAAGATGCTGAAAATGTCGATTTTAAATCATTTATTTGCATTTTAAACAACGTATCATTGAAAATTTTATTCAGGAATGGACCCAGAGCATGCAGGCAAACCATGTTCTGACTAATTATGTACTTTCCGAAAAACAATTCCATAACGAATCATACCTCGATTTACTACCTAGCAGCCTAAGAATGTTTTTTTTTCTGTAGGCTAAGACTACCCACTAAGAATACACAACGGTAGATATGGTAGAAATATAATAGGGATTAGCGTTATTGTTTATTTTGTAATTCACGTGATATTGAAGATGAATATCACTTTATGCTTATATGTCCATTTTTAAAGGAGATACGCAAAAAAAAAGCCCAACGCCCATCAATGTTTAATTTTTTGGAAATGTTGGGCATTGATAACAAATCCAAATAAATTAAAATTTCTCTTTTATTAAATACGCATGAAATAAACGAAACTCATTGTTAAATGTAAGTTCATCCTCGTAAAACAAAGACTCATACTTAAACATTTTAAATTAACACAATGTGTATGTATATCATAATCAAATGTAATATGTTTTATAATAAAAACCTGGTATACCGTATTTACAGGTAAACCGCAGGTACTGAAATGATATGATTAACGTGACATGAATCTTCTTAATCATTCTTTGTTTGTTTTGTTACACCTGACGATGTACATTGTTCAAGTCACAATAAAACACATGTTCGATTCTGTTCTGTTTGTTCTTTGTATAACGTAACATGTGAAACATAATTAAGACTCACAGCTTTGTTCACAAGTACATTTAACGCCAAAACAAATATGAGCAGCGGGACTAAACAATAAACCGCGATATCAGATAATGAACAAATTTATTTCGCAATGCGTTGCTTAACAACCTTTTGTATACTTAGTTACGATTGATATATATTTTGTTAAAGACAAACACGGTTACAGTTACAATTTGAAATGTCAAAGAAGATTGATAGGAAATGGCATGTTCTCAACTTTGAATCATTTTTATTTCGGTGGATCTAGCTTTAGACATAAAAATATTAAATGGAGGTTTTTCTACAACAAGTTTTCTAAGATTAAAAACAGTAGATGTGTGGTATAGTGCACGGTGTTTAAACCAGATATTGTATGGAAAAAATATGGATGACTGGTACTGAAAATTAACACAGTGTTATTATTTTAATTCTTTTGAACAAAAATTACATTTTCAAAAAAATGCTTGAAATGGATGATTATCTTCTAGAAAACAATATTTTGCCTAACGTCAGAGATCTGTTTATAATGTGTTTCGAATGATGCTAGCATACATAAGTTCCAACAATGCTTGAACATAATGAAACAGTTAATACAGCTGAAGCTTTCTTGACTTTTACGAACGTCAGTTCTTCGGGCATCAGGTTTCAAAGTGATATTCCGTTTGCAATAGCAAACGCAGTGCCGCTTTTTATTAACACGGTAGCGTTCTACGCCATTCACCAAGCAAAGCGCACGCCGAGACTGTGCAGGTTTCATTCGCTCTTTCTAATATTTTGTCACGTGCTGACATCGCTGTGTTTCATGATTGAACAAAGTTTATACAATGCTACCTACAGAAGCTTTCTTAAGGCGGCAACTGGAATATTATTTCCGGTCAAATTTATAACATTGACCCTTATGAGTCTAGACCGCCTTGTTCTGTTTGCCGACAATAGGATCTACATCCGCTATATTACATACAGCAGGGCAAGAAATGTATCCATCTTCATTTGGATCATATTTGTTTCCTATATTTCTACAAGCAACAGTTATTTCTGTGACCCCTTTTCCTACGAATTTTCAGATTCTTGTATTACGCACATGATGTACCACGCCGGTGCACTTTGTGTCATTGTAATGTGTGTTTCGTACACAGCTTACATATTTATAATCATCAGAATTAAAACCTTGAAAACAGTAAACGGCGGACCAGGCAGACTGCAAGAACTGTTAGGAAGATCTGGGCGATCAACTGCGTTAGTTTTGTCTTACATAATATCAATTACACTGTCAATAATGCTGGTGGTCATTGTTTTTGTGGTCAGATTTATTACAAACAATCGTACTCAAGTGAACATCTTTGTAAACCTTTTTCATTTGTTCAACGCCTCGACTGATCCGTGCTTGTATGTGTTCTGGTTCCAACAATGCAAGATGGAGATTCTACAACTGATCGCTATCTGTATGCCGAGGTACAAACCACGTGTTGAAAGAATGCGGATAGAAATATTCAATATAGTAACATATGAACCTGCTCAACAAAATTGAATTATCCGCTAGTATGTAAATCGATGTTGTATATGATGAAAAAACTTCATGAATTTAAAATAAAACTTAGCTGAAAAGTTATATAAAATAATTCCCGATGAGAAAATGCATGTTTTTGTTATCCTCAAACTGCTTTTGCAGTAATCGAATATAAATGCCATTGACCTAATAAAAAGTCCATGACAACTTGACTGGAACCTTCAATTCAATAAATTATTCATGTGTGAGCAAATGCAACATTTAGGTTGTACGGTTGATTACAAGATACTGTTCTGTTATGTAATGCTATATGAACGAAATATGTATACATTTATAAACATCAAACAGTCGTAAATAATGAGATATTGTAATATAAACAGTTCAAAAGTTTTATGTTTCGTCATTGGCATTCGCGTTTTGATAGAACAAAGACGCGTAGTTCCTCGCAGGTTCATCATCACAAACTGATGCTGACATGAACGTGTACAGTTCCTCGCAGGTAAATCATCACAAACTGATGCTGATATGAACGTGTACAGTTCCTCGCAGGTTCATCATCACAAACTGATGCTAACATGAACGTGTACAGTTCCTCGCAGGTACATCACAACAAACTGATGATGATATGAACGTGTAAATTTCCTCGCAGATACATCTTCACAAGCTGATGCTGATATGAACATGTACAGTTCCTCGCAGGTAAATCATCACAAGCTGATGCTGATATGAATGTGTACAGTTCCTCGCAGGTACATCATAACGAACTGATGCTGATAAGAATGTGTACAGATCCTCGAAGGTAAATCATCAGAAACTGATGCTGATATGAAAGTGTACAGTTCCTCGCAGGTTCATCATCACAAACTGATGCTGACATGAACGTGTACAGTTTCTCGCAGGTACATCATCACAAACTGATACTGATATGAACTTGTACATTTCCTCGCAGGTACATCATCACAAACTGATTCTGATATGAACATGTACAGTTCCTCGCAGGTTCATCATCACAAGCTGATGCTGATATGAATGTGTACCGTTCCTCGCAGGTACATCATCACGAACTGATGCTGATTAGAACGTGTACAGTTCCTCGAAGGTACATCATCACAAACTGATGCTGATATGAACGTGTACAGTTTCTCGCAGGTTCATATAACGAACTGGTGCTAATATGGACATGTACAGTTTATCGCAGGTTACATCATCACAAACTGAAGCTGATATGATTATGTACAGCTCCTCGCAGCATCACAAACTGATGCTGACATGAACGTGTACAGTTCCTCGCAGGTAAATCATCACAAACTGATGCTGATATGAACGTGTACAGTTCCTCGCAGGTTCATCATCACAAACTGATGCTAACATGTACGTGTACAGTTCCTCGCAGGTACATCACCACAAACTGATGCTGATATGAACGTGTACATTTCCTCGCAGATACATCTTCACAAACTGATGCTGATATGAACATGTACAGTTCCTCGCAGGTATATCATCACAAGCTGATGCTGATATGAATGTGTACAGTTCCTCGCAGGTACATCATAACGAATTGATGCTGATAAGAACGTGTACAGATCCTCGAAGGTAAATCATCACAAACTGATGCTGATATGAAAGTGTACAGTTCCTCGCAGGTTCATCATCACAAACTGATGCTGACATGAACGTGTACAGTTTCTCGCAGGGTACATCATCACAAACTGATACTGATATGAACTTGTACATTTCCTCGCAGGTACATCATCACAAACTGATTATGATATGAACATGTACAGTTCCTCGCAGGTTCATCATCACAAGCTGATGCTGATATGAATTTGTACCGTTCCTCGCAGGTACATCATCACGAACTGATGCTGATAAGAACGTGTACAGTTCCTCGAAGGTACATCATCACAAACTGATGCTGATATGAACGTGTACAGTTTCTCGCAGGTTCATATAACGAACTTGTGCTAATATGGACATGTACAGTTTATCGCAGGTACATCATCACAAACTGAAGCTGATATGATTATGAAAAGCTCCTCGCAGCATCACAAACAGATGCTGACATGAACGTGTACAGTTCCTCGCAGGTAAATCATCACAAACTGATGCTGATATAAACGTGTACAGTTCCTCGCAGGTACATCATCACAAACTGATGCTGATATGAACGCGTACAGTTCCTCGCAGGTAAATCATCACAAACTAATGCTGATATGAACGTGTACAGTTCCTCGCAGGTACATCACCACAAACTGATGCTGATATGAACATGTACAGTTCCTCACAGGTATATCATCACAAACTGATGCTGATATGAAAATATACAGTTCCTCGCATTACATCATCACAAACTGATGCTGATATGGACATGTACAGTTCCTCGCAGGTACATCATCACAAACTGATACTGATATGAACGTGTACATTTCCTCGCAGGTACATCATCACAAACTGATGCTGATATGGACGTGTTCAGTTCCTCGCAGGTACATCATCACAAACTGATGCTGATGTGAACGTGTACACTTCCTTGCAGGTGCATCATCACACACAGATGCTGATATGGACGTGTACAGTTCCTCGCAAGTACTTCATCACAAACTGATGCTGATATGAGCGTGTTCAGTTCATCGCAGGTACATCAGCACAAATTGATGCTGATATGAACGTGTACATTTCCTCGCAGATACATCATCACAAACTGATGCTGATATGAACGTGTACAGTTCCTCGAAAGACGAACTGCAGAGGCTTCTCTCTGCAAATGCTGCCCCAGAAGTAAAGTACAAGAAGGTTGTTTCATGATGTGATATTGGACGTATAATTTAATATATTGTCTCTTTAGTGTTGTTTGTTTCCAGTTTGCACGTTGAATTAATCTTTACGTACATAAGCATAATATAATGTATACTTATTATTTTCGTTTGTACTGAAACCTGTGCTTAAAACATAGTTAAGTTTATTAAATCTTGTTATATTTTACTCTTAATTCAAAATGTATAACATGTTAAGTGTACTTCTTTATCTATTTGTATGACCTTCAGCTTGTGGATTTCACATATGTTTGGAAATAAGAGAAAAATACATGGTATGGTGGTATACAAAATAGATATCTCTTCGGTAAACATGATAGCAGATGCCAAAATATCAATTGTAGTTTGTTTTTGTTCCTTAATATTACAGTTGATGAATGACTAGAATTTAATTAAAGAGCCGATTGTCACTTTCTGTGTGAATATTGCCTAATAATCACGCGGCTCAATATTTGCTTAACATATAAAAACGCAAAAGTTGCAATGAAAGAAAACATGTCAAGATATGGTAAAAATAGTACAAAGGTTTCGGTAGATATGATGTCCGCGTAGGGACACGAAGAGCCTGGTACGATACACATGTTGGAGCGTTCCTTAAGTAACTTGTCTACGTAGGGAACGTAATTGAGTGTTTCAATTAGTCAATGGCTTTCGACAAAATCAATGTTAAATACATAGGTTTAAACTAAGCACAACCTTTTAATCATTTCTTAAAGTCATCTGTTAATCATTTCTTAAAGTCATTTGTTCAAATAATCATCATGAAAAGTATTTTTATTGTTAAAAACACGTTACACTTACACACGCGTGAATAGTGACATTCATATTAAAATCTCTGCTAGAAAGATGGGAACCATCACCAAATGTACATGTACACACAGAATCGGTTGTCAAATAAATTTGATTTGTTCATTTCCCACTCTCGTAACTCAATCAAGCACCTCTTGGTTTAGTTCTCAGACTCAAACTCTGAAAATAGAACCACTGGTATAAGCAAGCAATCATTTGTTCATTTGTCACGTTCGACATCTCGACCTAAGCAGTATAGTTCAAGTTGTGGTAAATTCGCAGTCTCCACGTCAACCATAAACTGGCAGAAAACATGGTTTCTACAATGAAATGTGATTGATTCGTGCAATAACTCTAATGCTGATCAACAGCGCATTCACGGTCTGACCCGTAGTAAAACAACAAAAACTACAATTATCAAATACTCACATGGAGGCGGCTAAACACTATCTCATACAAGAAATAATAATAATGAATCATTATTTGTCTTAAACTTTCCAGTGGGACAATTTATTGAATGATAAACACAATAAGGGAATATAGCTTCAGCAGCTCGTCTAAGTTATCATACCATAAAAAAAATCTTCACAATGGCGACCTATGTTAAAGACCGAACCAGTCCGATTGAGATAGCTCGATTTTTCTAATCGGCATACCTCGCTGATAATCATTGTTAACATTCTCCTTGCAGAGTTGTCGTTCTTGATTCAACATACAACAATGGCCGCGCCCATGAGAGTATGTTGACACTTGTGTATAAACTTTCTTACAGCAATAATTGGCTTGTTTGGCTATTAAGAAAATGTCATATAGGATATTTGAGTTATTTATTCACTAAATCTCCGCCTATGACAACAATGGATGGAATTCGAAGGATATATTCAATGTGAATGAAAGATTTTCTGGGTCTTGACAGCTTGACACGGCATAACAGGCATACTTGTATTTTTAGTTATCAATTTAAGTCACATTTTACTTGATAAATTGTATTCGAGCATTTTGCGACTAATTGACTGACTATGATACCCGATATCAACATATCATAGATATTTCGATTTTCATGATTTCCGGTTTTGATCGGAAAGAAGGTCAAGTGGGCCCCATGGTGTGCTATGATTTTTTGAATTACGTAACAAAACATTGTGCTTGTTTGTTTATGGTTACTTTGTTGGTTTATAAAATATTTTATAAGCCGCTTATTTGTGACAAAAATGTAAACATATTTTATGAACAAAATGAGCAAGAGTTTAGTTTCTGCATGTATAAATGTTTTATAGAATACGCACATATTCATAGTAAGAAACCTTAGCTACCAATCAGATGGGCCTACATTATGAGAAACTTGGTACATGATACAGATAACTACAATTACCTAAGCCTAGCCAGTATTTTCTCAGAAGATTGTCGATTTAAATGCAGTTTTTGTTGGTATGTCCAATAATACACATTTAACTATAGATACAAAAATAAAATATGTGTGTTTTTAAAATCTTTTCACATTAAAATATGATGATGTATTAATTAAGAGGGCCGATACTACTGATACACAAGTATTATTAGTAATAATAGTCATTTAGCCCAAATAACCTTATTAATGATTTAAGCATTATTTTAAATACCAAATGATGTTGTCACATGTTGTGCTTCTTCTACAAAATACAAATTTTAAAACCATGTAAGGAACACCATTTAAGGCTCTAACGCCATTGAAGGTTCTACTTGTATATTCACATTCATCAAGCATACAAACCAGTATGTGGCTGTACATGATATCGAAGAGGGATTCATACCTAAGGCGTGTCCTGCTAGTAGGCGTGGCCAGTGCAAGCTACGTCATAACACATTTATTCAAACAAACGATATCGTGATTGTTCTGTACAATAGAAAAAAGCTGTTATTGTCAAATAACACAATAAACAACGTTAAAAGTCCTGATCCTGCTTGCAGCTTACTATGATCAAAATTAGGATCTATCGAAGTTGCTTCAAAAAGTCATATTTTAATATATTAAAATGTACATTTATATCTTTGTTAACCAAAAATATGCATTGCATGTTCTGATGTTGACAAAGTGGTAGATATCTCAAATGAATTATATGTAAATAAAATAATCATTTTTATCCAGGTGGGGATGCTCTGCGATGCAAGTACAACCCACGATGCCACCACTACCGTGTGATGCAAACTTTATTTTAGAAATAAAGGATCTGGAACGAGTTGTCATATCATACCATATTTAATTTAATAATAACAAAATGCGATAGGTCAATAAACGAAAACTAAGCCAATGAAAACGCTTAAAAATGTTGTATTACAAATGAGCAATATAAAAAAATATGTAATTGTTATATTACATGGCAAACAGGGTACAGCATGTGATAAAGCAATTTATATAACTCATTTAATAAATTTAGATCAATAAAAATGCAATTAAAAAAATCATTAAATATATAACGTGCATCTGGTTTAAAGTTGCGCGGTACGTTATATTAAAAAACATGCGCGCGTATTGTCAACTCGATGGCGACCCGTTGACATTGTAGTGTGAACCTAAACAACGTTTCCCAACAATTGCGCATGCGGCAAGAATCTTTTGTCTGTGCCATCGACATCCGTGTAATCGAAAGCGAGTGTGCTCGAGAGTACTGTGAGTGAGTGTCGCAAGAGTTTAACAATTATTTAAAAACATTTTTATATAAAGATTATTTCTGTTTAAAAAATTAAAACATAATAAACAAAGATACACAACATTATTGTGGGCGATACGACGCGAATGTAATAAACGCGGCCATAAAGGCAATTTAGCATATTTGTCGCTAAAGTACGGGAAACAAACGAATGAAGACCTTAAGGAAAATCAAACAACCTGGTTTGTTGGTTTGGAGAAATATAACATTTCTTAAATTAAGGGCTCAGTAATATATTTCTTACGATATTATTAATATAGGCATAAAACATGCATTTTATTAAAATATATCTCGAGTTAACACTGCAGGTAGTTAGAGTACTTAGAGAAATTATCCGATTGCAACTCATTCCCATTAATTAGTACACAAATAAAAAAATAACGTACTCTCAACATGGTGTTCATTTATCAATAATACGTTGATGTTCCTTTCATTCAGACGTCACTGTAATTAAAAGGACATTTATGAGGAGAAACTTAACATTATTTTGGAGTTAATTTTCATAACCGATGTGATAACTGGTTAATGCTTCTTTTCAAGTACCCCGGTGTTATACTGCTTATTTCTGACAACGAGAGTACTTTTAAAGATAAATATTCCAATCATAAATACATGACATAGGCAGATGAGGGGTTCTCTCACTCTCTCTCTCTCTTTCACTCTCTCTCTCTCTCTATCTCTCTCTCTTTCTATATATATATATATATATATATATATATATATATATATATATATATATATATATATATATATATATATATATATATATGTATATATAAATATTGCTTCCCGAGCTAATTTGTGTATACCTTTGAAACGAAAGTTAGGTATTATAAAAAGTGTTATCATGTGAAAAACCCATTTCTTTTAAATTTGATTATGTATACGAATGTTAATAAGTCCTTTCATGTCTACTTTACTGCTATAGATTGACTGATTGGTATGTATCAACATCGGAACCCGGTGAAATGACAAAGCACAGCCTCTTCATTATTCCGATACCGTAAGTTTTTAAAAATAATGTGTGCAAGCGGTGACACTGTTAGATCTCTCACCATCTCCCGCAATATTTATTATTAAATTGTTCGAGGAGAGTATGAACCTTTTGAACCTCTTTAATATGTCTGTCACTTTTCAAATAAATATTGAATTGAGATGTTGAACCAGATGAATACGCGAACACACTGCTGTAACAAAACACATTTGAATCGATAAATAAACGGCGGTCTAAGTACTTATGCTCACAACACCGTTTTTGAGCTTGCTAATAGAAGGTCGTACAAAATAATGCATTTAGCTTTTCCATGTCTATATTTAAATGATTTAGCACGAGTTATATTATAATCTGTAACATGTTTCTATATTTGTCTCGTTTTTGACGATGCTGCGAAGCATCGTCTAAGTTATCATATCATGAAAAAATTCTTTACAATGGCAACCTATGTAAAAGACCGAGCCAGTCCGATTGAGATAGCTCGATTTTTCTAATCGGCATACCTCGCTGATTATCATTGATAAAGGTATAGGAAGCTCAGCTATAAATAGGACAGCATATTCTGGAAAAAGATTTAATAATAGTTTGAAAACGTTAATTTTAAATCAGTTATTCTCAATCCATTATATGTTTATAGATCAATGAAACAACTATGCATTTTCTGTATTGTATTTGACATTTGTCGTGATTTAGTAAATAAATTGCGAATTAAAACGTGTATAATTAACTTTCAACGCGATCAGATTGTAAAGAAAACGAATTATTTCGAACCTGTCATTTGTAAACGTTGTAGCGACTATGGTATATAAACAGCATATTAGACGTAATATATCTGTGGTACTCGCTCTTCTGCGTGCTTTCTCATTTTGCATATTTTATCAACTTTTCAAACATAAATTACAGAACCACATCAGTGCACATACTATGTTTGACAATTCATTCGTTTGTTGGATATTAGTTTGCTGTTTTAAACACATATTAGGTCATATCGCGGAGATTTAGTTAACCTTACCATGTGTTCATGGGCGAACTCACGTATTCAAGTGCTCTTACGACTATGTGCTCATACCCACTTTCGATCGGGAATCATCATGAAATTATTGCCGTTCTTAACGAACAAACATGCCTAAGCTTATTGAATTAGAGGAAAAGAACAATAATCAAAAGAGAATTAGTATATGTTCATGCACATGGGATTGTGAAATCACGTCCGTACACATAGCATCATTAACTTAGGAAAGGAAACAACGAAATATAAAGTTTGGTATGATATACATGTGACATTAAAGAGCATGGTGTAATTAAAGAGCATGTCAAGTTTTGAATTTATATGCTGAAACGTAATGTTATAACCCAACAAACGTTTTACTGTAACAGACAGTTTTTTAAGATAAGTGGTACAGAAAATACACGTCGAATACCTTTTTAAAGATATTTCTTGTTATATTTGATCGAGAATGTAACCCGCCTCCCAGTTTCGCTGAAAGGATCAAGTTCCCCACGGGTACTACTTCCCCGTACCCCCAATTTATTTTTCGTACCCTACATTTTTCGTACCCAATTTTTTTCGTACCCAATTTTTTTTTTCATACCCAAATTTTGCTCGTAACCAAATTTTTTTCGTACCCAATTTTTTTCCTACCCAAATTTTTTTTTAACCAAATCTTTTTACCTACTTAATTTTTTTTTGGCATAATTGTTGTACCCAAAATTTTGGTACCCATTTTTTTCCTACCCAAAATTTTCGTACCCACATACACAATTGTGGTGAAGTAGATAAACTTAAATAGATGCTTTTATATCAATCCTGTTCAAAAGCATCGTCACACCAGTACTGTCAGTACTTTGATTAAACCTTGTGGGCAATATTTACCTTAAAAACAAAACAGCAACCTCAATTATGTTACGGATAAGCATTCGTGATGTGTACTAAATTGGTACACACATTGTAAAGGAACTGATACAGACCGTATCAATAGTGAATACCAACTTTCAACTGTGTGTCAAAATATTAATAATACACTACTACTTCCAATACCCAAGCAAATGGTATTGTGTATTCTCTATTTTTCAATATTTAGTATTAATTACCATGCTATTGTTTTATATGTATTTAATTGTGTGTTGTGAAAATGAAAGTACCAGATACGGTTTGACGTTAAACTAGGCCGCCCGAATGATTGTATGATTGTCGGCTCTTTCGGCACCAATCTTTTTCGGCCCCGTCTTTCACAGGCTTATAAGGCCCAAATTTCAGGCTCATTTGGCCCAAGTACCAGGTTTTTTGGCCCAAATTATAATTTGAATAAATTTTTATAAATATGTTAGAAGATACTCTTTAAAACTTTGGGATATTGTTAAATAGTGTATTATATTATCTTTATAAAAGTTAATCCCATTAAAAAAATGTTTCTTTTCTCTTTTGCTTCAGGTATGTCGTCATCGAGCAATAATGGGTTACAATGCTAGAGACGACTTTGAAATAAAACAAACATTTAAGTTATTTCTATTACATATATTTGGATAACTTTAAAGTGATAACAATTAGGAATACACACGTCTTAACAATACATTCAATACATTATGGTAACATATGCACACACGCACACACACACACGCAAACACACACACACACGCACGCACGCACGCACGCATACACGCACACAAACACACACACACACACACACGCACGCACGCACGCACGCACGCACGCACGCACGCACGCACACACACACACACACACACACACACACACACACACACACACACACACACACACACACACACACACACACACACACACACACACACACACACACACACACACACACATACATACATACATACATACATACATACATACATACATACATACATACATACATACATACATACATACATACATACATACATACATACATACATACATACATACATACATACATACATACATACAGTGTTTCTCAAACTGCGACTAACTTCACACCTAATCGAGCGCCTTTTGTCTGCTTGATTGCGCTGTTTTCACAACTCGAATATTTTAAGCACCGACCAGACGAGAAAGTGTCCTCGAATAATTGCCAGTTAATTAGGTGTTAAATGCCTTTCAGGGACCGGCGCACGTCCGCGAGTTATCGAAAATCGCATGTTTGAGTTATTGCATCTAAATTCCTGCATTAATGGATCAGTTGGAGCCATTACGGATCAAACGAACAAAACCACGCGTGAGCATCTCACTGTCCGAACATAATGCGTGCTGTTTCCAATGAACAAGCTACATATCCAGCTAATATAATTTTTTTGTGACTAAACA
>NC_068356.1:74383153-74418153 GCF_020536995.1 Dreissena polymorpha
GCGTATATTGTTAATTAGCTCTTTGCATACAGATCCAGCTAAATCAAGCTCAAAATAGTTAAAGGCTCTATAAAGGTGAAGATCCGTAATTATTTACCGATTTTTAAATATTTTTTCCGTATTTTATATAAAAAAACCATATGTATATGCTATTGGACATTACCATAAAAATATGAGCAATACAACTTGTTTTGAGCTCAAAATACAGTGTCCTCCAAGTCAATCGTGTTTACAAACAATCAGTTTATTTTCATCGCTGTTTACTCGGGAAAGTGAAAGTGAAAGTGACCCAGGTCACCAAAAATATATCGTTGATTTTCAATGTTTTCCGGTATCACTCACAAAGTATGTCTCTTCTAAAAATGGTCAAAACGTTTGTACTGATCTAATTTGTTACGTTTTGCTGGTAAAAAGTTGCATTTAATAGAATTAAAAGTGAATGTTCTTTTGGCTATTTTTAGCATACGTCACAGCTTTGGCGCTACACATCACGTTAGTTGCAAAGTTGTAAACATTTCTTCCAATTATGAAACGGGTATATCTCCAATACTTCTTGACAACGTTGCACATCAGCTGTGTTATTAGCATTTTTTATGCAAGAGTAACTGAAATCCGGTAAAAATTAGGCAAGTTTGTATGCATAATAATTGGATTTTTCACCTTTATAGGGCCTTTAAATTAACAAGCCTTTGAGCAAATAAGTCAACAAACATAGTAGCATTGACATCACTGTTTTTATATTGAATAACATTTGTTAATTTAATAATGAAATGTTATATCGCGCCTCATCTTATCTTAGTATCATACTATTTTAGTAAGAATGGTAATACTAAGTCTCTCGGTTGACAATAGATAATGAGCTTATGATTTTAACGCAGATGCTATGCAAACTGCCTGCTTTTTAAATAATCTTGAAATTTCAAAGTACTTATACCAGTACTCGAATTGATCGTCTGCAATACGTTCAGCAATCATTTGAAGGTATTTCAAGAGGCTAAGGTGAATAGTCATGAATAAGGTGTACATAGTTTAGTAAAGTAGAGATTTATAATAATCGGGTCGACGCAGTAGTAAATTTGATAAATAGGTGTAAAAATGAACAGAAAATAGACCGACAGCACGGAAAAGGAAGGGAGAAGAAAATAGATAGTACATAGGCACGGCAACGGTATACTTTAAATCTGTTACTTTAAAGTGATACTATACGCATTTTTCACTGTTGAATTAAGCTGAAAAGAATTAACAGGTCAACAGAGTTAGTTAAAATGTGGTAATTGACCAATTATCTACAACTCATCTTGCTACCAGTTGTTTATAAAACATCTATATATTATATTCGATATTTTACATGACTGTACAGTCCTCTAAGCCGAAATGATCGGTAAAGCAAAATGTGCCTTTGTGTCGTAAGAAAGAATCTGCACTAAAACTAAATTTAGATTCACATCGTGCATCGAATCATTTCTTTCGTCAGTTTTCAAAACGAAAGGACAGTTGATGTTCAAATGCGTTATTGTTCTCTTTCCTGGATATTGTTTAAGTATGTTGATGCTGCATTAACAAATAAAAGAGTATATGAAAGTATATGAAGTGAAAACACCAAAAATAACGGTTGCGATATACATCTATAAACATAGTATATACTGTTAGATGCGTATAATATCACTTCGAGACTTAAACGAAAGTCGTTTAAAAATATGACTGTTACTCACGTATGCCTGACCATAATTAAATATTGTACAATTATTTTCATATATTGCGTCATTAATATAGCACTCAATAAAATACTAGAACTTTTAAATGCGAAATGCGTGTTCATATCCATTACTTCTATAAAAAAAATAGAATTTATTAACATAAAATTATTAAAACTGTGATCATCGTCTTGAAATGGTTAATGCAAAGCTGTTGGTATTTATATCGATTTGCAGGCTAGCTTCACCTAATACTCACAGCCAAATTAATAAAAAAATGGTACGCGCCTTTGCAGACAGAAAATGAAAACATAATTCCATAATCTGACGCGGGAAATGAATATTTATTAGACAGTTAAGTCTCCAAGAGTCGTATGGACAATCTTTTGAATCGATAAGGGGATAGGCTTTTAAGTTATTTTGTAAAAACGAGGCGAATAAGTTGCACTGTGATATGTCGGAATGCGGACATAGTAGAATAATTATGTTGTCACGGAAGAAATGACAACTGAAGAAAAAAGGTGTTTGTTCCTTTGGGGGTTACGGAAACTCAATACAAATATATAATATTGTGCTGTTTACAATCATTTTGTAGTTATAAGAGCAATATGAAATATATTAAATTACTCCTATAAAGTTATAATTATATAGGGATAGACTGATTTGAAAAGCTGCTTAAATGACTTAACTTTGAAATATTATCCCGATAATATACCAGTCGATGCAGTCAACACAATTTTGCCGAACAGTGAACTATCCATCGAAAAGTATTCAAAAAGGTGCTTGTTTTCTTTCAAAAAGTACGAATGTTTCAAACGAGTATGCTTTATTGTGAAGCGTGCCAAGTGAATTTAATCGTGTTTTCCAGAAAGGTTGAAGAAAACAGTAACTATAAATTGTTTTTTCACAAAAGCTTCTCTATTTAAGGTTTCTATACGACTTATGTGGTCTTTCAAAATATTTCTAAATATAAGGAAATTCGATGTCTAAAATGACAGGATTAAAAAAAAACACGAAGTAGTTTAAATAATGCAAAATGAGATTTTTAATTGGTCTTAAAAGTCATCTGAACATGTTTGCAGGTTTTATTAAATCAATTAAAAAATCAAAGGACAATATGCTATATTTATGCTCAAAGATATTTGCATGGAAATTAATTGATTATTGCTCTCCTTTACTTTTAACATAATGGAATTATGTTGAATAATTGTTAGAAGACAATTTTCCTTAAAAGTATCGGCCACAGAATTTTCTATATTGAAAATGAGGTATGTTTAAATTTATACTTATCAGAAGAACGGCCTAAGTATGTGTAAAATGCATAAATGTCACACTAGAATTCTAACGTTGTTAAGTAAGGTTGTGGATATAATATGCGGAAATGATTTATAAGTCATGATGTAATGCTTATTAAAAAAGAAAGACACATTTATAACGGGCATTTCATTTGACTCGTACACACTCCTCACCCTCCATCGAGGAGATCCATTCTTATCGATTGGAGCTGCTTAGAAATGTATCCTAAAAAGCATGTTGGGCTCGTCCTGTAAGAATGATAAGTTTTGTGGATTTTTTAATTTATTTTGTGTAGAATGATTTTACTTGGCTTAGAGTTTTTATATTTTTTGCGAAGGAGTCGAGACGATGCATGTATTGGCGGACTACTAAAAGATGTTCAAAGTGGTGTATTGCTTAATCTGACGGCTTTCGAAAATTGGACCATTTCATTCGCACATGTTTACCTAAACCTCAACCAATTGAAGATTAGCTTATGGTTTTAATGCAGCATCCACACCATGCGGGTCTCGGGAAATATTAAGTTTGGGTGAGCTTCACTCGCAACACCACTTTTTGTTTTGTTACGCAAGAAGGCGCATATATTGAGGTGGCAAAATGATATCAACCACACTTACAGCAAAGCATTTGATTGGTGCATTTGTCCACTTCTTGATTCGTCCCGCACCTTCTGCAAATTGCAATCTCCTAACACTTGGCCACACGGTTTCCGTACTTAAAGCATGAGTTACATTCCATCGGGTTTGGTCATCAGTGTCGACACGAACGTTAAGGAAATCGAGCCGTGTTCTTTTCGGCAAAGCTGCTCTTGTTAAAGATACAATATACGTATTGGTTAAAATGCGTTTGTCATTTTTGTCAACGGAAAAGTGATATGCAATAAGCTAACGTGCATTTTTTTCATCTGGTGTGGCATTACCGTAATGGCACGCGATGACACAATTTAAGGGGTATTACGCTGCATGCATTATGCCCTTGATTTAACAATTATGAAAAACGAAAACAGAACGTGACGAACCGGTGCTTGTATCAACTAGATGGTAGCTCAGTAAGTTTAAAGATGATGGTCAAAAATGACTGGTAGAACAGATGTGATTAACATGCAATGTAAGAAATATTTAAACAAAAAGGGAAATGTTTGTTCGTGGTTATATTTCAAGTAATTTGCTTTTAAAATAAGTTTACGGATCTATAATAAAGTTTGGTGTACTTTTGAATTATACATTTATAATTTAAATTTAAAACTTTACTTATTTATGTTATGACAATTTTTTT
Organism: Dreissena polymorpha; assembly: GCF_020536995.1. Classification (NCBI taxonomy): domain Eukaryota; kingdom Metazoa; phylum Mollusca; class Bivalvia; order Myida; family Dreissenidae; genus Dreissena; species Dreissena polymorpha. Next base: position 74,387,419 of record NC_068356.1, read on the forward strand.
CATATATTGAATTAGGTACATATTAATGTATCAAAGATAAGATAAATAGTATGCATGAATGCACCCTGATATATCCTGCATTGGCGCCACCTCCTATCATTAGCGCCATATCCTAAATTGGCTTCATCTCTTTTGGAAAAATGTAAAATTATCTACTACGTCGGCAAGAAGCAAATATTTGTGTGCATACAGCATCTAATGTATGCTGTGCGCAATCGTTTGATGCCGTTAGCGATTTAATTGGGTGGAAATGTTCGCGTCACACAGGAAAAACTCATCGAAATGCTTTTTTAAACTCAGCCATGTCACAACTTATAAAGGTTTCACGTTTTTACATTGGTTAAGAATGTATGTTTCTGTAAATGTTTGGATGAATTAATCTTCGCTGAATCGCACTACATTGCCCGATTTTAAAAATAATGGAAATGTGTTGAAAAAACATATAAAACCTTGGCACCCTGTTAAGTTATCCATGAAATTTCAAAACATGCGGGTCTGAGCGCCTCCTCGAAAGTTGCATAGGCTCATTTATTAATGCATCTCAAAAAAGAGTTGGCGTGATTAACGGCCGTGATTTGTGTCAAGGGTCATAATCAGGTCATAGAACTTGTGTTGATGCGTAGCCATTAATCTGTTTTCCAAAGGCTTCAGTATATTAAAAATTTTGATAATACATAATTAATTCTATCATGTAAAGGTATACTTAAGAACGAGACAATGGATGGAATTGATCTTGGCTTTCTAGTTCTTGATAGAACTAGGCTCGTACCATTTTATAGGGTGTGCTTTAAAACAATAACAGCTTAAAGCCATTAACAGGCAATTGTCATCCCATTGCTAAATAAACATTTCAATTGGCTTCGTCAATTCAATTTGGGTCGCTTCTGTGTAGGAAATATATCATTATTATGAAATAAAAGAAAATGAATTGCGTTCTGATAAGAACATAAAATGAGGGAAAAAAATCATAAATATGTTCCTTGACAGAGTTGTGTTATAGTTTTTATAATTCGCTTTTTTATTCGATTAATTTAACAATTGTCAATTGTATTTATGTGCAATTGTTATAAGTTGTTGGTAAACAATTGCAGCATATGTTGCATTTCCTAACTTTTTAAAATTCGCGAAATGTGATTGTCGTTAAAGGGTACGTCTGCATAAATTATCGAAAGAAAGAAATGTCAAAAGTGAGCTTTGTCTGCTCCATTAACATATAATGATATATTTAATTACATGATTTCGGTCAGTATCTCGAAACTTTGTACAACGGTTCCGATTTATATACAAGAACAAGCAATTGATGTTGGATATTATTATTGTGTTATGTAATAGGGGTGTATGTGATGCCAAAAACAATTCTTCATGGATGCGAAAATGATATATGCCTATTGATGTGCATTTCTGTAACATTGTTAAAGCATTGTTTAACCTGCTTAAAGAGTAAACGATAATTGTAGGGGCTCAAATATGATCGTATATTAGGAATCAAACGAAACTATATACACAATGTGTACAAACAAGCGATTTATAAATCCGGACATTAAAAAAAAATATTGACAGTATAGCTTCGTTATGAATAATAAGAAATCAAAATTATCTAAAAAATAAAATTCTTGTTGTTGTAAGTATCAAACAAAATACGTCTATAACAAACAACTTGTTCAAACACACATAATTTATACAGAGGCAGTGGTTTCGCGATATATATTTTACTTCCAGAAATCTCGGGTTCGCATCCGAGGCAACTTAATATATATGTGTTTTTATTTTTCCTGCTTTTAAATATTTGTTCTCCAAACTAAATATCATATATATGAAAGTAAAGGCTTAAAGGGATGATTTTCCAAAAAAGCAAAATTCCATTTAAAGTCGCTTATAAAAACTTGAAACCTTTGCATACTTTACTTCTTGAAACATTTTAGTATTTTTTGTACTTAATCGTCTGATATTCGCCACATCAAAACTAATTACATTTCCTTGAAGTATAACACGATGAATTCTGCCAATTCTAAAAGCTTATTAAGAAATATAGTGTGCAAATCAAAACAAATTGTATTGAATTGAACAGAAGGGATAGTGGCCTTTACTAGAGCATCGTTACTGAGCTATTTGAATCTCGAATTTATTGGTATCGCCTTCCGCAGCTGCTATGACAAAAAGTTTTAGAAATGAGATGCATACTGTGTATTACAAGGCTTCGTTAAGGATGTAATTTGCTGTCAGACCAATTGCCTGCCAACTAATGGTGTGAGTTTTATCCGTAATATTTAACGTTGACATTTACTTATACAATTCTGAAAAAATTACCATATTGGTTATTACACTTAAGCATCCCTAATTTAAATCGAATGAAATTAAGAGTATGCCTATTACGTCCTCACTGAACCTCACTGCACTGTACGTACCGTGCAGTTTCAGTTTGTCGTAAATAACCGACTGATTAAGCGAACATTAATGGACATGATTAGCAAAGGGAATGTCAGGTATTTCAAAGGAGTATACTGTCGGCAATAAAGTGTATTTACAAAACCAGCATCACAAGTATAATTTTGGTAGTGAAGTCTTTCTGCATTTTTTACTAGCGTTTACGGGAACATTAACACGAGTTTAAAGAAACTCTTAATTTGTTACGTTGATAAATGATACATCTAGTGGTTGTATAGGATATGTTATAATTATGTAAAATGTTACTTATTATTCAATATTGAATATATAATCCTTACGAAACCACTAAGAAAACGCTATCAACACCTTTTTGATTCTAAATCATTGATTCTGCTTGCTAAGAATGCAGAAGTTCATTTGTGCTTATGTTTATCTGCGTTATCTCACCTTCAAAACAAGGCATCAATTATGACATTGCGCATTTGTGGATGTAACTAATTAATATAAAAAAAGTGTATGAGTTACGACTAAAGGGTAAATATAGAGTGCTAAGCAACGCTTTCTGAATCTCGAAGGTATTCCCATACCTGTTCTGAGAATTAAAAGCTACTATTTATTTTAATGTTAACGAGGTATAAATGCCAGCTGCGCAAGGTGTCGGAACAATTTATTAGAACCTATAAAACACGTATCATTGGTATTTACCAATTACAAAACCAATAATTACACATTTGACTAAACACGAAAAATAAAAACAAAACAACTGAACACACATATAACAAAAAGACGATGGAAGTTTAACCCGGTAATTCAATATTCAACATCCCTGTTTTCCTATTATTTGTTTTTATTGCAAACACATTATATTATTCCATGTCCATAAGACCGCATGGTTTAATGCTTCCGACTTCTTAGAACAACTGCCGTATTTAGGGAACATTTAGATTGTGCTGCACGTCGCTTAAGTACACAACAAACCCTTATTATTGACAAGAGGATCTGATTATCGTTAAACGCTCACCTAATAAAACTGTAGCTTAGAGTTATCATACTAAGACAGCTGGTTTTGGGATGCTTGATTACGTGGACAAACATGAAACAAACTTAGTAGCTGGCCAAGTTAATGATGTTAAGTACCAATATAATGAGCACATTGCCATATAAAAGAATGATTTTTGCTATATAATTCGATAATTCTCATGTGTCTCCTAGAGAGTTACACGTTTTTACCATAGGGACTTTTTAAAGTTCGAAGCCTTGTTGTTTGTTAAAGTAATTTAAACAAGCAAATGTGAGCACAAGGGCGTTTGCTGTATTTTCCAGGATATGAGCGGTTCTTGAAGAGATTCATTTCGAGGAATGGTTAGCGGAAGCAAACACACACACACACACACACGTCACGAACGTTTAGGGCGGACGACCAACATCACCGTATCCCGATAGCTCAGAGTACGTTCTTAGTTGAGCTTATACAAAAAAAAACTAACCACCGGGCGGGTCTGATTTTAACCCAAGGCAAATAATTTCAACACATTTGGTTGAATACCACAAAATAGTATTTAAAACAAATACGAGTATCATTCCCTTGCTATTTCAAAGGTGATTGTTTACGTTTTTACTTCATACACATAATGAATAAGTTACTCTAACCCAAGGGGTGACGTCAGAGCAGTGCTTTGGCTGTACTTGGACAATAACCGATCACTATACAACTAACCCTTACCTTACCATTTTAATGTATAATACGCACAGATTTCCTCAAGTTTCCTCAAGTTTGATAATAACAAATATTTCCCTGATATTTGTCCAAGTAATACTGTCTGTATGATACCCCAGTAAGCTTTAACCGCCGTGTATTCACTGTGTATATTTTACGAACAAGTACGAATGGTTACCTCTAGGAAGTAACTTATGTCTAAGTAAATTATGTCTATTCATGTTCGATTGACACGTTGAATAGTACTTTAAGATGAATTGCAATTGTACGGAAATAGTTATAATGGAATTGAAATATGCTTTTTTCTTCAATTGCTATGTTTAAAGGGAATAGTTCACATAGTTTTGTCGTTTTGTGAAGTTCAACTACCATAACCGTAAGTAATTAACTGCTCAATAAATAGTTGTTTCTTCATAATTTGTTTTTTGGCCAAAGTGATATCACGCGGGATCGGCCTAATTTGTAGGCTTTTGTCCTACTACATCGAAAATCACCAGTTATTTTGCATTATGCTTTTATAAGCGTATGTACATCGTCCACACGTTGACACAAATTTTAACGAAAACAAAAATTACTCCATATGAGTCAATTATTTAGCTTAGTTAAATTACCAAATTATAAATCTTTTTGCAGGTGCTGTTAAAATGTTGAAGCAAAAACGTTTCGTGTGATTTGTCTGCGGTAAAACAATACTAAGCCCGGAGGCTTAAACCCGAAACAAGTGAGCGAACACAATACTAATTTTATTGTGAAGTCTGTTATTATGCTGTGACTTTTACAAAAACTCGTATGCGGAAGCTTATGAACATGAACATAGAAGAACAATCGCGTGTGCAGCAATCCAAGTTACCAAAACATGAACTTCCTTTTGCTCAGATTGGTTGTATCTAAAATGTGGGAAATAAAACTGACATGACAGGACAAGACAAGACAGTTTATAAATATGTAAACACCATGTTAAAACATCATATTCTTGCATTCATTTTGTCACGTTATAACATTTTCACATTTACGTATATTAATAAATGTTTAAAACATGTTTATATAAATACCATGAATTTCAGTAACTTAAGATCAAAGTATAAACTTTGCTGAATGTTTGACTAATTCTTTAAGTGTAAAGAAGTACACCTCTGTTTATATCACACAGTAGTTTTGAGGAAGATATTTATCTTTATTTAAGCTTCTTGTAAATAATTTGCTGGCAAAATAAGTTCAGTTGCAATCCTACTTTCTAATAACTTTGAAGTTTGTGAACAAACGGTTAACTACAACTTTGAGCAGATTATAAGAGTTTTTTCCTCTCAACGACACGTTTTAATCATTCACGGATATAATGATATTTGTTTGCAATATCCATTCCGTTACAGCACAGTGCCGTTTGCTACTGTGATACCAGTATTCGTATCAACTAATATCACTTTTAAATGACTCTAGTCTTGAATGAACAAAGTATTTATAGTTACAGTGGTTTTACTATTTATTGCGAAAATTTGCATTACTTTATACGGAGATAATTGAAACAATTTAGCAGAGCATGGCCGTCTATGCAGGGCATTGTTGTGTATTGTATATGACTCAAAACTTAACGTTCGGAGTTTATGGATTTGCTCGTCGAAGCTCTATATTGTTGATATTTGTTATAAATCGATCTCAAAGGCATGCTTATGGTATGGTGACATGCAAAGCTATATACAACTCGTTCACATTTTGACAAATAATGATTCTTCAAACTACATGTCATACAAAAGTAATGTTTGCATTAAATTCACATAAGAAAAATAACTCTCGTGTCTAAGGAACTTGGAAAAAATACATGGCCGTTTATTAATGAATCTTTGATCAAAATCGGGAAACAAAAAAAATCGGTTCTTACGCTTCACATAGAACATTAACAAAACGAAAAAGACAAACCGACTCAACTACCATTCACATTCACAAGCTTTCGTGACATGGTGGTAGCGCGCTCGATTTTGCCTCTTCAGGTCGCGGGGTTCGAACCCAAGTAAGTCTTGTTTTCATTAGTATTATTACTTTTCCATATCATCCAAAACTTGTGTAAACATACTTGTTTTGCTTTTTTTTTAATTATGATTTTTTTTAAACAATCTGTGCATGTGTATATGTTGCACGAGAAAAGTGGTAGTTAGCATATACATAAAAATCGTATTGTTATTATTTTCCACCACAAGAGATATCTCAGACGAGGTGTTTACTGTAATCATATTAGATAGTGTTCACACATTTCCCTTTAAACCCGACTAGTAAATCAAATCGCTCAAAGTCCTATGCAAACTGAAATATTGAAGGGTTAATAGTTTGTTTAGCCTATCACACGATATATCTTGCGAATTCAAAGTATTTCACTCAGGACGCGGCGATGTGTTTATCTACTCCAACTTTTCTCGGTTCAGCTGGTTTACTAATATTACGTATGGACAGTTCAGGGATCTAAACACACGATCCCAGAATTTGTTGTCCAGCGATCTTCCAACGGAGTTAACCGAACCTGTTCTTGATAGTGTTCATGCGGATGTTTTGTGTAAGGTATGCCTGCTTAACGAAACGCTCCAATGACAGTAAACAAGTGTAACAAGATTTTAGTTTCACTTAACCTACACGCACACACTCTCAAACACAAAACAAAAATAATCGTTTTTTTCCGGTATTGCAAAAGGCCTTATTAGGTATCAAAAGCAGTAATTAGTTATAATAGAAAATAAAGAACAATATTATATTTGTAAACAGTAGTAAATCTTGTTCGAACCTTCTACTGATTTGTTTGCTGTGGTAAGTCAGCCCGAGCCACCATACAATTCATGTTAAGTACAGGTGAAAGTGCGGAATTATACACATAGTGTAAGTTTTTTTTAAATAAATATGGGCCGTGCTCTGTGAAAAAAGGGTTTAATGCATGTGCGTAACGTGTCGTCCCAGATTAGCATGTGAGGTCCTCACAGGGTATTGAGGGGCGACACTTTCCGCCTTAACTTGATTTTTGCCAGGAAGAGACTTTTAGTTAACGAAAAAAACCATAAAAGCGGAAAGTGTCGTGTGTATTTTAAATATTGCAGTCAAATGTCCTATAATAAATTGCTTGATAAATGGATTTTTTTAAATATTGTTAACTGTCAATAAGCAACTATCGTTGGATTGGTTCAGCTCGGACTACTTTTAAAATGGTTAAAAAACACATCGCCATCGACCGCAATGACATTATCAAATGCATAAGAAAACCTATAAATGTAAAAATCTTTGTATTGTGAAATCAAGTCAAAATGCCAAATCTACCGTTATGAGAGTATGAAAGAGACGTTACGTATACATTGTTTAATATAAAAGTATTTGATTACTTAAATTACAATATATCAATTATACTAAGTGTATCACGATATATAAAGAAGCATATCTGCCTAGATTGCAATTAATCGATCCCATTGCATGTGTTTTGTTTTACACTAAATTGCCTTTTGAAAGATTTAAAGCGAATTAGTCCAATTTGTTTAGCAGATTTTGCGTTTCCACACACTTAACATGAATAATTAAAAATTGAACCCCGAAAAGCGTAAAAAGCAGTCACGGCTTTAGGCTTTTAATCACATTTATTAGATTTGTTGAATAAAATATTCATGGTTTGGAGTGCTAGATAGTTTACTAGATAGATATAATTGGATAGAGTGCAAGTTACCGGTATTATTAAAACTTGTTATGTATTTTTGTACAGAGCGTTCTACACATAAATGCAAAACGAAATGCTACTGACGACCGTATGTCTGCAATTTGCATCAGAAATCGAGCTCAATGGCACCAAGAGTCGAGCCGTCAGTAAACGTTGCGACATCCTTCCAATATAAATAGGAACTGAAACGATACTAAATCAATTATAAAGGACAAGTCGCTACACGTATAATTAAACCGGCACATTTGTGGCATGCGAATAGTGCAATATTATTTGTCACATCAGACGGTAAGCCTAAACTCAAAATCACACAAGTGCACAATTTAACTCCATCATTTAAAAACATAAACCCATGAGCGCCATGGCCCGAACAACCCGCCCGCCCCCGCCGATGCCCAATGCAAATACAGAACAACCGCAATGGCTATCCACCACGACAATCGCAAAATGTACACAAAGTGGAACATGAATTTGTAAAACCAGCCGCGATATTTTCAAGATGTATACACAACCACCAATCAAGAGAAGTGCACATGATTTCATGTGCATCCTAAACAATAATCGGTAGAACTGAACGATTCAGGTTTAACCGCGAGCGGGTTACGCAACCCTTCTGCCATTTTTCTTTTTCTTTCTTTTTTCTGTTCATGACAGGGTGACATATGAGGACTCAAGAAAGGTGTCGAAGTGCCTTCATCACCTCCTGAAACCTCTAATGTTAGAGAAAACTGCATATAATCAGCTTTTACTACATCGTAAACTTTTAAGAATTCTTTTTTTAACACGTATATTCGTTAATGTCTGGAACCAATGCCCCTTGCAATCTGAAGTTCTCCGTCTGCTCACATAAAACTCACATAAAACATAATATTAACTTTTAGACAAACAGAGAAAAATAAATAAAACTAGTTTAACAAGCAAATTCATTGAATTTATATCCCACGCCAATATACTTCTGGACACAAATATTTCTGGACGGATGGACAACGCCAACGTGCATCATCCCCTTATCCATTATACTCATACCAAGTTTCAATGAAATCCGTCAAAGCACTTCCAAGATATGGCCTCGGACACACAAAAAAAGATTTTTTTCAAGATACAAAGGGCCATAACTCCGCTATTATCCAATGGTGTATAATGCCATTTGGCGTGCATCATCCTCTTATCCATATATATATACTCATACCATTTCAATAAGCGAGCAGGGTGACAGCGATTTAATTATGCATAATGACGCACTTCCGTTGCTTTAGAAACTGGCGAGTGATTTACCTTGTCAATATCTATACATACATAGTCGAACTATCTTTTTTTAAGAAGACGTTTTGTCGGAAGATTTTTATTAATTTAGTATGTGTATGCATTATAATAAACAACGGGTAACTAAAAAATAAATTAATAAAAACAACAACATTGTAATTGATATCGAGCGCCTATGTTTATAACCTGAACACTTCCGTTATAGAAACAAATACGTTAGCGCTATGAATAGACAAAAATACTTCTTCCTCTTGGAATGACAATGTTACATGTATATTTTACTTGCTATTCAGTTTAAAATTAAATTTCCTGTTTTGCATAATCTAGGTGATATCAATCACATAGATTATGTTCCGCATTTTATTGTCAACATATTCGCATTAGTGTTGGTACTTTCTAGGGCCACGTGCACATGTTTGTTTCAGGGTATGTTTTGCCAGATCTGGGTGTTCCTCTTTGTATGGCTTGGAAGTATTACTTTAGTGCTTCTTTCTCCTTGAGCTACTTACCCATGAACACATACTTACCCCTTAATAAATTATTTTATAAACATAGTGATACACGTTGAAGCATATTTACATTGCATCATATTATGTTTCGTTCATAAGGGAGTTTGTACTGCCCAGTAACTTTTGGCCAAAGTAATTCTTCTTTTAGGGCTCTAAATTTTTTCGATCGTTTTTTCGATCGTTTTTCAATATAATTACTGTGTTCCTGTTTGAAAAATTTGCCGTTACAGTGACATCCGTTATCTCCAGTTTGATATATTACATATACATATTTATTTTATGCTTTCCGGGGGTTTATAGAGAAATATCATTGAATTAAAACTGATACTTCACTGTTTCAAACTGTGAACAATAACAGTGAAAATTATCGATAATTTTCATTGTCTTACCGGAATTATTTTTAGATATCGTTGATTTCCTCATCGGTACCCCCAATAAAAGACAATTTTACCAAGGGCGACTACTCTGAATAGATGTTTATAAAAAACGGATTAGCTTCCTTTAAAAATACATGTAATAACATAGTGGGGCGCCCAACGGGGAATTATATTGTCCAGAATGGCAAATATACAAAAATAATCATTTGTAAGCATGAAATAAAAAAGAAAATTGGTTGGATTTGGTGGAATATCGATTTTAATTCACTCGCGATCATAGAAAACATATAGTTTAACTTGTGACTGCGCCACTTATGAAAATATCATTTTCTATGATCGCTCGTGAATTAAAATCAATATTCCACTATATCCAACAAATATCATCTACAATTAAAATCAATATTCCACTATATCCAACAAATATGCTCTATATCTCTATGCAAACACTTTGAACTTTATTTTACATGTTCAGCTTACTGTGATTTAAAACTCGAAATAAATATCGAATAACGTACCTATCAATGATTTGTATATTAGCTAGTTAGCCTTTACACACCAATATTATAAAACCGACGCATTTAATATATACATCGCTTAGCAGCAATACAGTATTTTAAAACAACCTCTAATTAGATAACTCATATTTCTCTTTCAATAATGTATTTTGAAACCATAATTAATAAGATTAACTATATTCCATTTTCTTTCAAAGGAAGTGCACCCTCCTCCCCAATGGAACTATACGAAAGGAGACATTCAGCTTCCGAATGAGTGTTCATTGAACAGCGATTTATTTTATAATTTGAATAATAAACCCTCAAATAAAACACAAACCATTGCAGCGTGCAGCACAATTATAAATAGCTGTTATTTGGTGACAAAATTCTTGCTCAGAGTCACGCAATAGCGTAATCTGACGTCGGTGGAATTCTTTTCATAATTGACATTCGCGAGGATACGTTTGGGACGTATACATGCTATGAGACGTACACTGGTACGAATTCTGCTGTCGTAAATGTTAGTGTCAATGATCTTCAAACTTTTTGTTCAATGGAAAAAGTCATCGAAGGTATTGTTGTAATCAAAAAGTGTGATCTTATGACATGAGTTTTACAGGCTGTGGGGTAAGTCACGTTTATAGTTTCTGTCATGTTTCTCTGTTAATCTATCGGTCACATACTTAAAAAGTAAATACACTTATAACCATTTACTAAGGCACTCCTTTTTTTAGATTTTGACAAACGATGACAAAAGGTATTTGCATGGGACTTATTTGAATAAAATGTTGTATTTTGTCAAATATATTCAAAATAAAAGCCATTACTGTGTAGACTACCTGTGTAGAAAATTTAACACTTCATTGGCGGTTTTTCGTTGAGCGACTAACGGTTCATGCTTTCTATGCTGCACAATTTTGTATAGCACTCGTCATTCAAAGTAACCAAAAGCCAAAAGCTGCGGTTGCGTTAAAACTGAGAACTCAAATACACGCGACTGTTTTAGTTAAGTAGATTTTACAATCTAGAGTTATAATTACTTTTTACTGAAATACTTGTTAACATTTAGTGTACACATTATTTAGCTAGGATGTTTGTTGGTTTGTGCATAGTGTTTAACGGTGATCCTCAATGGCCTCAAATGACCACCTAAAGCTATGAGCCAAGCGCATCGAATATCGACAACCGGGCTCTGAATCCTCTGTCGATGGAGACCTGTCTTATCTCGACCTATATATCGGAAATATTCTCGCATCTGCACGTGAAAATGATGGAGTAACGCTGACCCTTGAAGAGTTCGATAAACTGATGAGTAAAATTGATAAGATGCAATAATAGTTTGAGAAGATCGACAGGTTAGAAAAGTGTCTTAATAATTTACATAAACTCGACAGATTAGACGCTATGGAGAACAGTATTGGTGAGTTGAAAGTTAAAGTTTATGATATGGATCAGAGACTTCGCATCATCGAGACAACTAACCGAGAATTTCAGCGCTCCACTGAGTTCCTAAAGTCAAGGTTTGACAGTCTCAGTGAACAACAACTAAAACATGAAAAACACATTGAAAAACAGGCAAAACAATGATAAAGGTGTGTGATAAAACAAATTATTGAAAAAATCATTTGACGCCATAAAGGGTTTCCGTGACGAGCATAGACCGAACTTACTTATAGTAAGCGCAGGGAACGGAGAAAACTTAGTGTTTACGCACATCGAAGAAGCGCTATAAACAAGCTGAATAGGTGCATAGTATGAGGAGACAGAACAAGTCCTATTTATTTTTCTCTTATCAAAACTTAATTTAAAAAGCATAAAATTTGAACGGGTGCATAGAACCCCCACTCGGCAGGACACAACAAGACCTTCTATGCGCCCTATAGTTTTCCTTTTTGTAAGAATTGAGAAGACGTTCGTTGGTCCAGATAATTTTTTAGAGAAACACAGTGTGGTATTACTAAAAATTTCACTGAATAATTTGAAAAGCGCCGTTACCTGCCTATTCGTCATTACCGGGCGAAGAATAAAAGGACAGTCCTTGTGCGCGACAGGCTGATCGTCGACGGTAGGGAAGTAAGAGCCGGGAAGATCGATGTGTCTCAAGAGCAGCGGTCACCTCGTGAACCCTATACCGGAAGCGCAAGTGGGGGCCGCGGAAGAGTAGAGCACCCGCAACGACGCTGGGCCTCATAATAGACCCCCTCTTGGACATAACCCGTCATCACAACCCGGAAATGTGCCTGAATCCACTTGCCTCTATGGAAGCCGCGGTGGCCTTAAATATTCTTGCCTAAACGTGTGTGGTTTGATGTCAAAACTTAATAATCCGGAGTTTGTAAATTAAATGATGTGTAGTATAAGCGTTGTTCGAAAGAAAGTCATGAAAACCGATTTGGTACACTGTTAATTGAATTTTGTCGTTCTTACTTTTTGTTTTTGTGAATGGTAGATCATTCTCGGATAAAACGGCACATTTCACATGAAAGGATATGTCTGTTATTGACTATGTTTATCATCATACGAGTGTATTTCTTTTTTTTTAAGATTTAAGTGTTGGCGATTATTGCTCTTAAATATAAGATGCCAATTGTTCTTTGAAATTTCAACTGCATGTAAACTATTATAACACTGACTTAAATGTTCTCGTGAAAGAGAGAATAAGAAAATGGGACACTAGTAAGGATCAATTTGTTATGAATATTATTGATTTATCTCTAATTGAAGATGCATTACAACGACTTTTCGTTGATGATTCGGAAATCAGTTAGACGCATATAAATGAATTCGTTAGCTCTATTGAAAATGCACTTGTTAACTCTGCTCGCATGACTTTTGGAACATCTAAAACCACTCCAGCAAATAACAAACATCATAAAACACAATCAGCTAAATGGTTTAATAATGAGTGTACAACTGCTAGAATAAATTATCATGCAAACGTAAATACATTGATGTAATAATACTGAGGCTAACACTGAGTTACTTTAGGCATTGAAAGACATATTATATAAGAACATATGTTTTAACACATACAGACATATTCAAAATAATATTAAAGACATGCGGAGTTAATCTCCGAAAAATCATTGGAACTATTTTTACAGTTTTAATAAAAGAAGAGCCCAATCTGATGTGAACACTGATTCATTTTTCGATTGTTTTTCAATTTGAATATTAGAAACGAAAAAGCTTAAGTACATGTTGATACCGATTTTTTAAACGACATGTAAAGCATAGCCTTTATACCTAAATTACTGTAGCTGACATTTAAAAAATGGTTACACAAATTAAAACCATGAAACGCTAGTTGTCTACATAATCTTACAAATGAATACATCAAGCGACATTTTCATGCCTCTGTTTACTAGTAACAAATTGTTTAATGCAGTATTAAATCTTTATTTATTCCAGAATCCTGTCTTATCGGCTCAATTGTGCCAATTTTTAAGAACAAAAGGAACTTAAGATTACCCACACAACTTTAGGCCAATACAAATATTGAGCTGTGTTTGCAAACTATTTACGGAGATTTTGAACAAAAGGTTCAGCGTTCCTGAAAACTAATAATTTGTTAAACACTAATCAAGCTACTTTTCGAAAAATCATTCCACTGTCGACCATAATTTTGTTTCGCAAACACTTGCTAAAATGTATATATGTAGAAATAAGAAGTTATTCTGTTGTTTTATTGATTTAAAAAAAAGCTTTCGACTTTGTATGGAGAGTGTCTCTGGGGTAAGCTATTGCGATATCATATTGATGGAAACCTATTTAGAATCATACACAAAATGTATAGTGGTATAAATCATGTATTTTTTTAATCATAAGTATTCAAATCTTTTCACCTGCGTAAGAGGCTTTCGCCAGGGCAAAAACCTTTCACCGATCCTCTTCTTGAACGACTAAGAACATTACCTGGTAGAGCATTATACTGTAAGTGTTAACATCGCAGATGAACACATTGATATGTATTTAAAATTAATTGTTATACTGTACGCATATGATACTGTTGTATTTGCAAACTCAATAGGACAATCTTATATCTGTTTTACATTGCACATTGTTGAAATTAGACATAAACTTTGATAAAACAAAGGTCATGGTTTTAGGTAATCGATTCCGTAAAAAGCAAATTATTGTTGGTAACCATCGCCAGATTGAAATTGTAGATACATTTAAATACCTCGAGGTTGTTTTCTTAAACCCCCCCCCCCCCAGAAATTTCCCAGCAGCTAACAAGCATATTGTTGATCAAGCTAGAAAAGGTTTATTTAGCCTATACTTGTCAATTGAATGGCAACGAAAACTTTTTGATTCCACAATCTTGCTAATTTTAACATATGGGTGTGAAGTTTGGGGCTATTAAGATGTTAATGTTTTAGAAAACGTTCATAGTAATTTTATGAAACACATACTATAAGTCAAACGTAGTACTCCACGTGGTATGATTTATGTGACCTTAGAAAATACCCAATATTTATAGCTATTAAAAAGAAAAAGTGTTGGTTTTTGGTGCAGCTTAATATCTAATAATGTAAAACTATCAACTGTGATGTATAAATTTATGTATCTTGACTATTCCAGAAACGGGAGAGAAATGGTTGCGCAATGTAAAATCTATCCTTGACGAATGTGTTTTAAGTCATGTGTGGCTAAATCAGGACTATTTGTACTCTAGAGAATCATTTTTTACTTAAGATAGAAACATGCCGTATAGACCAGTATGAGCAAAGTTGGCATAGCAGTACCTTTGAATCAAACAAATGTGTCAATTATCGCATATACAAAACCGAACATAAAAACGAATATTACCTTGATGTCCTACCTCCACGCATTTTACGAACAATTGTTAATTTTACTATGAATAACAACCAACGTCCTATCGAAAAACTTCGATGGTCCAACATAGAACGTTGTAATAGACTATGCACTTTGTGTAATGCTCGCGGAGTTGGTGACTTATATCATTATCTTTTTGAATGTACTTTATTTAACGAATTACGAAAAAAATGTTTACCTCAAAAATATATAAGAAAAAGGAACTGCGTGTGATTTGATTGCTTGTGTTAACGATTTCATGAGAGGTTTCCATAAACAAAATGTAACATTTTCTGATAGACATTAAACTATATTTGTAACTTTGCTCAATATAATGAACTCACACACATTAACATGGCATACACAGTTCCTGAAAAGAGAATGTTATACAACTCAGCCCACTGTTTATATGGATTTCGTAAAAAAAAAACATAAATAGAAGTGAAGCCTTTTCTGTTTATTTGTTGTTTTTTTCATTTTAGCATTTGCACTTGCGTTTGTGGGGAGTTGACACGTTGGACTTGGATATGTTATAATATACACGTTTTTCATCGAGGAAGACCTTCTACTCCTATTGAACCTTCCATTGATCAGAACATATGTACAAATTACGAGTTCATTCGCCTAGGTTTTATGCATACCCACTGTACTAAAATGAAAACCCTCTGAACGAACGATAATGCTTATATGGGTTTAAAAACGGATTTAACCGTATTGTTCTGTCTTTAGGCGGACCACTGCGAGTTAGGCATTGTGAGACTTTACACTTCCCATTCTGACACGCACTTGCGGTATGCATTATCAAGTCACAATATTCATTTCCCTCACACATAAAGCAAAGAAGCGTGACTTTCTGTGCTTTCTGAACAAGTGGCCTAACCGGGAAATTTTTGGACCGCTTGACGTTTCTTCTAGATTGTTAACTAAAATATTGTGACTATTCACAAGTAGTGATGAGGAAAAAATTTTTTTGCACAAGCTTACTTTGCGAAACTTATTTACCATTCATGTTCAGAATATCCCGTGAACAATTGAAAAACATTTAACAATAATAATCACTTTCGAGGGAATTAACAAAACCGCTTTAATATTCTAAGTGTTTGGCTTGATCTTTTATATTTTTATTGACTCTATTTATATATGTAGCAACATTGAATAATTGCAAAAGTTGATCCCCATCTTAAATTTTATATTTACAACAAACACATACGCATCATATTGTGCGCTTCATGTGTGTCATCAGATTTTGAGTGAAATGATATTTACACTACGTAAACTTGATCTTTTAACGTTGATACATATGCATGTACAGCAAGAACAAAACAAACTATTAAAAGTTGCTTCTATTTAAGAAAAGATGTATCCACATTCATAAATAGTTACGTATAATACAAGTGAATTTTAAGTTTACTCCCGATTGTCCCACATTTTGAATTTTAGGATAAAAAAACGATATCGGAAAATCCAGGCAAGTCGCATACCTGGGGCTAAATTCCAACTACAGTTAGGTTCAAAGTGTTGTCCACGTTCTACACTATATAGTTTTGTCGGCCGCGATCGAAAAGGGTTTAATTGCAGAGTTTTTCTCTCATTGTTTCGTGTATTTATTAAGAGCATTTATTTTATTAAATTAACATAACATAAACAAAAAAGTTCTTCTCGATTAACATTTTGTTTTTATTCTCTCTCATTGAAGGAAATATGGAAGTACTTTATTAACATATTATATTTAACAACCAATAGATTTAATACCCATAGAAAGTATAATATGAATTTGTTAAAAACTCAGACAATCTCAGGATTTTTTCAATGGCAACAGTTGAAATCTATGCGACAAAATATTAAATTAAGTTAGCAGAGATTTCTCATTTTCATATTACATTAACCCAAAACAAGAAATTCTTACACCCTACGTATGTCGTTTCCGTATCTTCTGTATCACCCTGTCGGAGGCTACTTTAAGTTGATTTCCCTTAAGCGTATGGTGTCCGTGTGTCTGAGGATTAAGTATCTCGTAGTTGCCCGAGAGGTACAGTCAGGCATAGACACGTCCAATATATGCGATCACCTCGTCTGCTTTTATCATTTGATTGAAGCGACATATATTAAAATAATTATGATTTAAAATCTAAATTTAATCTTAATATTTCGATTCCATGCACCAACAAATATTGACATACTCGTATATTAAAATATTTATGCCTGAAATCTTAATTTAATCTTAATATTTCAATTCCATTCATCAATCGTTATTTTTATTTTTCCTCTGAGTACCGATTCCGTAAACTTTCATTCGAACGGCATACTAACAAAACTTCGCATGCTATGAAATTGATTAGAATAAAATTGTATACTTACTACAAATCTGAAACCGGCAAACAATGCTCATTCCGCAATTTTGATTAGTAACCAAATCAACGTAAAGTTGCGCATTTGCCATATTTTCTGATCAGGAATTTTGAAATAAGAGAATTTAGGTTGTTTTATTACGGCATTCGAGTCTGGGTTTTATACCATCAACGGTTAATTTATTTATAACGCATGGACGTAGATTAATGAATGTTTGTGATGATGTTTATAACGCATGTTTGTCCAACACTTGTGGAATGTGATTCGTGAACCGACCTATAACTTTTCCTTCTAACCCCTCTTCACACCTACTTGAACGGTGTATTCGATTTCTAAATGTGGGACAATTGTGACGACACCGAATATTTGAGCATGTTGCAAACCAACTGTCGCGCACCCGATCTGATACGACGTATCATTTTACCATGTAAAATTAGCTCAGCAGATTAAGTCTATATATCAAGAAATCTTTCAGTTTGTGATGCAAGTACCAAATTTGGCACATATACTCTTCAGTAACTATAGATTTGAATAAGCACGTTAGCCAATACAAAATTTCAAATTTCCGTTTTAAAGATGGCCGCCGTCAGGATTGAAAAATGAAAAATGAAAAAAAGAAACAAATTCTCTGAAAGGTTTTACTGCTGTGAATATAACTTGATTTTGATTTCGTACACAAAAATTTGACTAGTTTTAATTTAAATTCAGACATTGTTTAAGTTTAATACAGTACACACAAATCCAACATGGCTTCAAAAATGGCCGCCAAGATGGCCGCAAACACCTTTTTATGATCAAACTATCCACTGAAATTTGATGAATTTGGTTTCAGGGGGCAAAGAACACATTTATTATCTCAGACAAAGTTAATAATGTCACACAGAAATCCAACATGGTGTCCAAAATGGCTGCCAAGTTACTTTCCACTCAATTTTAGATCTAGATTTTGGTGTCTATAGATAGGTTTCAGGGGGCAAAGAACACAATAACGTCATCAGACATTTTTTAAGTTTATTTTATATCACACAAATCCAAAATGGCCGCCAAGATGGCCGTCAAAACCTATTTATGATCATAAAATATGACTATATAACTGTTCACTCAAATTTGATTTATTTGCAGTCTATACCACCCAGGTTTCAGGGAGAAAAGAACACATAAATATCACATTTATATCATCAGAAAAAAATGTTGGCTAAAAATGTTACACAAACATCCAACACGGCGACCAAAATGGCCATTAACACAATACGAAGGGCCACAAGTCCATAACTTGTTACTCAAAAGTTATGGTTGTTATGTAAAACGTCATAGTTTAGGAGACAAGGAACACTTTAATCGAGTTGAGGTTATCATTAAGCAGTTGAATACTCATAAACTCCAATTTATGACATTTGGAAGAGAGAATGATCTAGCACATGACTTCAAAATAGGATCAGGTTTTACTAACTTCTGTAGACTTCATTTCTTACCGTTGCTGAAAATCATTGAATATTAATTACAGCCTGAATAAGCATGAGTTCTTCCAAAAGGTAAATAGTATACACTTTGTGTTCCTTTGACTATTTGTTTACATCAAAGCAGACGTAGATGGTCTTATTGTCCCTTTCGGAGTAATGCAGGATCTAGATGAGCAAATCTGTATCCTCGCCCACCAACTGTGTGGTGCTACAACGGGATCGTTATACTTTTTCTTTAACAATTTCAACGTCTGCATCCACTGAAGACAGAACAACATAGCATCCCATTTAAGGCAGAGCTGTGTTGATCAGAGCAATCATGCCGGCCTTGTTTCTGTCACGAGACAAAAAGTCTTCATTTTTTACATAAGCATTCTGTTTCTTTGCTTAAACTCACAATATGATTCACGTTTAATTCATCGCCTCCGGTGCGTGTTGTCTTTGTTATAATGACCGTCTTCGTAGCCATCGAACCCCACTGTAGCTTGTTCGTAATGCATTTTCTATGAATCTACATAAGTCTCGGCTATTGCGTTATAAAAGTCGTCCTTCTCCATGGTTAACGATGCAGCAAAGTGGCACCATCATGCATCTATTTCATGAATAAAGTTCATCTCAGCCTCACATGATATGTCTATAGCATACTCTCAAATTGCCTGAGCGATCTGAGGCTTATCTGCTGTACGCAGTATGTTCTTGGTTTCAAAGAAGGCAGCAGGATGGGAGCTCATTTCAAAAGACAATACGACTGCAAGGGAAGGATCTTCAGATTTTGACACCACCAGGAAACGCTGGAACAGAAGAGCAGGATAAAAAGCACAGTCAGTAGCGATCTTAACAGCCAAGCTATTCCCAAGAGCATTGGCTCTGTATTTTCTCGTGAATTTATAAGCAAAGATCGACTTTCCCATGATATCTCTTATGATCGTTTTCCCAACCGCCTCAACTGCATGAATTTCCACATCTGATCCAGCCACTATCTTATTGACCGACGTTTCTCAGAGTAGTGTTAGCTGTGTATGGAGAGCAGGTTGTAATCTGTGTCTACATTTTCTATAGATCAAAAGCATCCCCTTTGATGCACGACTTAGTTGAATCTTTGTGTTGTGGAATTGAAGTATAGGTCAGATCTGTGAAATCCTGCATCCCACTATTGTACTCGGATGATGCAGATATGGTCCAAGGGGTTTGCATTTCCTCGGCCATTTCACTGCCGCGAGTTAGACCACATGTGCTCTATAAACACATCATCAATGTGTGCTCAATGACAAGATCACGTCCTAGCCCAGCATAGCACTGATGGCTCCTTCGAAAAACGTGAAAACCAATACCGAACTTTCGATAAACGTCTGGGCGCGTTTTCTCTAGGTCGCTTATTTGCAGCAAAGATGGATAGCAAATCGGGCACTGCCTGCTTATGCATCAGCCAACACCCAGTACGATATGCTTTAATCAACACCCTTGAATTATTAAACATAAGCTGATAATTCAGCCATACTATGCTTGTCTTTGAGGTCTGGGCAAGTTCATTTCTCTTCTTCTCTGTAGCCCTCTCGGGTTTGATATAAATCGCATAACATATCATCTGCTAGCGTCATTTTACCCCTAAGAAGGGAAGAGTACAAATCTTGTGCATGATCCAGCAGTATCTGAATGTCTGGATCTTCCTGGGTCATTTCGGCTGTAAGCTGGCTGTGTATGCACTTTTCAACAAGAAGATGGTCCCGTGAAGCCCTCTGGACAGTTTTTCGTGTCACAATGTGCACAATTGTGCGCGTTTTCTCTATAGACTGCCTCAAGTATGTTTTTGAGAGCGGTTTCTGTCATGAGGGATCCTTTGCCCCCCCCCGCAAGTTCATACGTTTATGAAACATCCCAAATTATAATCAACACTTTAAACTACTTTGTGGCGCATCAGTGATGATTTCGGCAGCCTTCCAATACAATGGTTAGTCAAACGTTACAATGATGTGAAGGTTGTGGCAAGGTTGCAAATTAAGGCTTATGTTGACAGAATGTACGCTTTGTCCCCATTGTACACATTAATCATAGGCAAGAATTTGAATGACAATTGCAGCCCAGGGTATTGTATTTTCTGGTGCAAGATACACATCATTCCCTGCAAATTCAGTGTTGCCTGAAGCTGAAAAATATCGATCCTCTTGTCAAAATCCAAAAATCACGGCAGGTCCAAACTATGGCGTGTCACATAACAAGCATCACATCAAAAGTAATGGACTTGTGGTCCTTCGTATTGTATCGTTTGACGCCATGTGAGATTTCTGTGTAACATAATACACTATGTCTGACAATCGTAATGTGTTCTTTGCCCCTCGAAACCTCGGTATAGACACCAAAATCATCAATTGTGAGCGGAAAGTTACAAAGTTATGATCATTAATAGATTTTGGTGGCCATCTTGGAGGCCATTTTGGACGCAATGTTGGATTTGTGTGTAATATAATAAACTATGTTTGATGATCTTAATGTGTTCTTTGCCCCTTGAAACCTATGTATAGCCACCAAAATAATCAAATTTGAGTGGATATTTACATAGTTATGATCATTAATAGGGTTTGGCGGCCATCTTGGCGGCCATTTTAGACGCTATGTTGGATTTGTGTGTACTATTGTAAACTTAAACAATGTCTTATGATCTATATGTGTTCTTTGCCCCTTGAAACCTCGGTATAGACACCAAATTCATCAAATTTGAGTAGATAGTTACATAGTTATGATCATTAATATGTTTTGGTGGCCATCTTGGCGGCCATTTTGGACGCCATGTTGGAATTGTGTCTAATATAATAAACTTAAACAATGTATTATGATCGTAATGTGTTTTTTGCCCCTTGAAACCTATGTATAGCCACCAAAATAATCAAATGTGAGTGGATATTTACATAGTCATGATCATTTTTAGGTTTTGGTGGCCATCTTGGCGGCCATTTTGGACGCCATGTTGGATTTGTGTGTACTATTGTAAACTTAAACAATGTCTGATGATCATCATGTGTTCTTTGCCCCTTGAAACTTAGGTATAGACAACACATTTATCAAATTTGATTGTATAGTTACATAGTTATGATCATTAATAGGTAATTGGCGGCCGTCTTGGCGGCCATCTTGAAAAAAAAAACTTTCCGAAGGTCCGATTGTGGTTAACTTTTGATATGTTTTAAAGGACCTTCTACCCTACCAGGATCAGTTAAAATACCCTTTGTAGAAATTTTTTGGTGGTTGAAGGTATTTTTTTCATATTTTGAACCTACTAGTACTTCTTGCTAAAAACAGAGTATTGGCGGCCATCTTGAACAAAAATTCCGCCATTTTGAATTTTCAAGTGGCTATTGTGCTTTTTTAACAAAGGGGTACCTGAAGGTAATTTATGCCAAATTTCATGCTTGCATCACTAAGTGAAAGATTTTTTCAATAATCAGCGCAGCTTAATACCCTATTTACGATAAGCAATGTTTAACAAAAATGGATTTATTTATCAATGTTAATAGTGTGTTTTTATCTACTTTAATTATTATTTACTGACCGTACGCCATATTCCGTGGAAATAACTTGTCCTTTTTAGTTTGCCGATATTATTAAAAAAATCTGTGTGTTCTCTTCAGATAGAGTAATTTATGTCTGCTAAAATGATACACAATGGTTTATACAACACTTTTGTTTCATTTCCTTTTGTACCCATGACAAGAATGGTCAAGAGGTCGGTCGAAGGTCGAAATCAAAGACGCTTGTAACATTAAAGTTGTTTCTGCACACTATTTTGAGAGTGCTTTGGAATACGGTCATTTGGTCATTTGGATAGGAGAAAATATAATTTTGAGGTCATGGTGTCAATATCAAGATCGCATGAGCTTGTATCTAGAAATTTGAATCCTCGTGATTTCCTTATAACGCTTTGACCTTCAATCATCAACATTGGTAACAATGTTTTGATTGGAAAGACAGACGCATTATTTTAAAAATATATCAACAGGTCAAGTTCATAAGGGCTTGTAACGGAAACTTAGTTTCCGAGCAAAGTCTTTAGGCTACGTTCACCAGCGGCCATGTATGTAAGTATACTAAAAACTTGAGAGGGAATGAACGATACCTGTTACAATTGATGTCATCAGATGAAAGGTAAAGGTCAATTGAGCTTGTGTAATGAACAGAGTTTCCGCTTTATATAAAGAAAGAGATTTTAAAGATCTTAATTGGTATACTGGTTATTTTGAAGGGATTCATTACTGAACACTATCTTGAGACCGCGTTGACCTGTTATTATGCATATTGGTATATTAGTTGCTTGCAAACAACTGAAGGTGCCTATTAAGTGTTAGGTCACAAGATAAAACACCAATGTCACACGGGGTTCTTTAATTACCATTGTTCCGTACAATATCTGGAGAAAGTATGATCATCTTCATATTATGTATATAAACATAATGGCATAACTATTTAACTGCAAGCATTCGCTATTTATGAATTTAAAAACAATTAAAATGAAAACTAAAACACAACTATTGGATCACAACAAATATATACAAATATATATTAATATATATTAATTTTAATAATAGTTTTTTTTATCATCTCTTTGAGTGTGGAATTGCGCTGATGTCAAAATCAGGGAGCAGGATCACGTGACTTTGTGGGGTTCCCCTTTAACTTTAATGGATGTAAACACGACGGTAAGTGATGCTAAATTTCAAATAACTTTTTAATACGAATTTTCTTAAGAATTTCAACTATTGCATAAAAGACAGATTTTATGCTGCTAATGGCAATGTGAAATACATCATAATTAATTTATTTAACAAACCTGTGTTCTTGTTCAAAATTCGGTTTGTACAACACGGTTATGCTTCACGCAACGTGAAATTTTGTCACCAATTTCAGACGTATTTAAGGATTTATTCTTATACCTGAAGTTATCGGCACAAACTGCAAGTAAAACTGCTTTTTATGCACTAAAGATTTTTCAAACGTATTTCAATAACTTGAGATATTTGCAAAAATAAAGTTCTTAACGGTGTGATTACATTCTGTCCAGCCCGTGTGTAAACCCCATGAAAACTCCGTTGATTCTGCACCCTGAAATACACTACATTGACATTAAATGAGGAACGTTTCTATGCATCGTTTATCAAAACTGTATTTTTTGTCACAAAAAACTAACACATAATCTTGACCTTACATAATAATGTTTTTTTTTTTAATATTGCTTTTTTTCAAGAATTAATGTGATTAGTATAAGTAATCACATTAGTTTTGTTTGATTTCACCGTGCGGTTTACAATCTGTAATCTAACATAAGTCATTCCAATTTATATTCTTTAACGTTGTAGATAAATCACTTGAGAATAAGAAGTTCATTAGTTTCTGATTGTTCATTTACGATAATCCTGTGTGAGATTCAAATGACAGCCTTGACGCCGGGGTGATTTTTTTACTATGTGCTGTTTTTTGTATAAGTAGCATTTCTGTCGATGTGTATAAAACGTTGTTGTGCATGCCCAACAAATGTCAAATACTTTAATCTACATTCCGATTGCAAATAAATGACTTTACAATACTATTTCTCTTGCTTCGAGAGAACGCAACGTTTACTGCAGAGGTTTGTTTTTGGTAAGTATGTGTGTGATAATTCCAAATGCCAAGAGAAGCAACTGCCATTTGTTAACCGTGGATTGATTTTTTTTTACATTTATTAAAAATAGTATTCAAAACGTCATGTTGAATTGTTGATTTTTCGGAAATATAGCAGCAATCGTATCAATACCTTCATTACTATATATGAATATATGAATATAATAGAGCTAATGTTTATTTCACGAAATGTGTTTAAGTTTCCCATAGACGTTTGTTTTGAATACACAAGAGTATAGAACACCATAAATTAAACAAAATATCTAATTTCAGTACATGTACCTAAACTCTCATTCGTCTTGTCGCCGATGTAAGGGTTATCATCTGGCGTAGTATATTTAATGGACATAAATGACAAATGAAGTAAAAATAACTTTGTAAA
Source organism: Dreissena polymorpha (assembly GCF_020536995.1). NCBI lineage: Eukaryota > Metazoa > Mollusca > Bivalvia > Myida > Dreissenidae > Dreissena > Dreissena polymorpha. The sequence continues at coordinate 74,412,501 of NC_068356.1, forward strand.
GTTAGTGTATTCAGATTGGAATTATGATGCAAATCCGATTTTTCAAATTCCGTTCGTATCTCTTTGACGATATTCGAAAAAAAAATTCACACTATTTGCATACATACGCACAATTTCTGGCTACTGTTTGATTACAATAAAATCGGTATATTATGTTAGGTTAAACAAATGTGCTTTCACATACTGCTGCAGTTAAATATTATTTGCTGCTGCTATTATGCAGGAAGTACAGATAATACATTTAGAAACAGAACAATTATGTACTAACTTCTTTAACCCGCACACGTTCCAAGTGGTCTTCCAATATAAAGACATATGGTCCAACTATAAACGATATTGACCTATGAAGTCGGCGATGTATCTGGAATTTGTAAAACAAACGAGATGTTCGAAAGAGCGTTAATATGTTTCATCAACCTAAAAAAATAGCTTTATTGCTTGAAGCCTCTGAAGAATGATATTGAAAAATGCTTTTGATTTGAAAAAAAAGAATCTGAAGCTTACTTTGTAATTATGCTAGAATAGTTGTTAAATGCTGTAATTGCGATAGGGATTGTTCCGGACTAAAGTTTTCTGTGATATGCTATTTAAAGTTATATACTGCAAGTAATTGCGAGAGTTTGCGAGTGATGGACTTTTTAAAGTTATCAGAAATACGTTATTCTGGTGTATAGAAAGTATTTTAAACAGATCTGATAACAGCACCATATTCCTACTCGTTTTAACAGTCAAACGTACAAACTAATTGATTTCCTTATTTCTGGTAAATGTCAATTTCACTTGAAACTTAAACGGCCTAAAGCGGACAGTTTATTTCCAGACCATCATGGAGTCGCCCACTACACCATCACTTAGTAAATCGATTATGTCTCTGTCAGAAGAAGCCATTCAAAAAATACCTACAGTTCGTACCCATATAGAATCAATCGTCGAAAACATGATGTTGAGCGTTATTACTAAATTCATCTCCTAACTGTTAGCTCTAGAACACGCAAATACGCAGCTGCGAAAACTGGGGTTTGAAGGCCTTTTATGGTCTATTAGAATCGAAACTCGACGATTAAGAACAATATTCCAGGCGAAATTTAATCCATGCCTCTTGAATACGGAAAACACATCTGAAAACACGGATGATCTAATTATTAAACTGTCGAATGTGATTGTTCCGGTCTGTCCTTTTATCAGAAATAGACATACCTGACAGAGTCGGGAAACCAAATTCAAGCAAGCCCCGGGACATTAGTCAAGTTTACGTCGTAATGAGCCAGGCAAAAACTGTACCTAACCAAATCGAGACTGAAAGACATTGGCTATAAGAACGGAAGATTCTTCTTATCCATAGCGAGGGCCCTAGTGAATTCCGGTCGCCGGCTTGGCGTATAGTCATCCGACGGTAAATTCGACGGTAACATTCTAGTCAAGGACTCGAAATCCAACTTCATATAGTCAACCATATTGACGAGTTAAATTTATACAACTCCGACAGTTCGCAATGGTGAACTTCCGCTTAACTGAATGAGGTATCGACAGGACTATATGTTGTTACTTTACGGGCGACATGGGCTTTTTTACTATATGTAATATGCTATCACAGCACGTCCTCAACATAAATATTGATGCTATTACTTCTTTAGTTTGTAAAAGTTTTCTTTTTGTATAAAAAGATGTCATATTGCTGTCAAGCTATATTCATGAACAAATCTGATGATGCTGCCATACATTTTAAGATATTGAACTAAATCGGTGCATTCACCCGGCGTTATACTTGTATAAACACAACATAAACATTTTCTAGTCACGGAACTTTTTTGTTGTTGGACAAACTGAGGCAGTCTATAAAAATGATGTGATATAATCATCTGTCCTATTGTATGTGTTCCTGTTTTTGTATTTCGCGATGTTGTTTGTTTTTAATTGTCTGTAATGTACTTTTTTTACCCCCCTCAAATCACAAACGTGGATCTCCATTAAACATATCGTGTGTACCTTTACGCATTATGTTACTTACACTACTATTCACGGCTATTAATAACGTAAAAATATCTTATAACAATATAGATCTAGTCAATGTAAAGATTATGTTAATAAGATTAAGCATATGCGTTTATGATCTCTATGCCAATGCGCAACTGATATAGAGTCGCTTGTATTGGCAACGTGAACATCGTGGCCGCGTTGAGCAGTTTTTTTACTAAAATGCATCGTCAATGAATTGTACTGAGAAAGAGTAATACTTTTTGGAGAACAGTGAATGCATTAATTGCTACGTAGCTTCACTAAGTCCCTGTGTGTCTGAGGTAGTATTCATTATTATTAGAGTAAGCATTATATATATATAAGGCTTATAATGTAGCAACTTGTCATACTTTTATATATGTTACTATGTTTTGATCATGTATACTCATGGAAGTATGTCTATTGTATATATTGAATAAACCATAAACCATTTTATATTTTTACCATACGAACGCTGTGTTTACACTGAACAGTTTTACTAAATTGTATTGCAACCAATCACTTATACTGAGTATGAATAATGATTCTCGGACTCTCGGAATTTAGTGAAAACGTGTTCTTGCATACATTACATCACGTAATAATCAACGTTTGTCTTTCAGTAGTATTATTATTCACATTAAGGACTCCTAATTCTCTGTCAATATTTCGATATTAATTTCACGCTTTTGTATATAACAGATAATAGCCGTTTAACTGGGGATTAGTCTAGCTATGTTTCGAGTATTGATGATATTGCTGTTTTTTATGTTTTACATATTATGCTGACGTTATGTTAAACGACACTTCTTAGGGTACACTGTTGACTTTATTTTGATATATTGTGATAAATACGCTGTAAAAATAATCCCTGTCGGCCTCCCATTGTTTTGTTTCGAATAGACGGCGAAAATGAGTTACTTTTTATACTACGTGGCACTGATGCTGATTTCTTTAAGCAAACTCAAAACACTTGGGCTGTATTCTCAACTAGAATTAAAAAAGCTTTAGGTCGCTGTTTGTGCTAGTAATTAACTAACTATCTCATCTCCTATATGTTTCATTTTTAAGTTTTGTTACCCTTATTGTTTTATGTATATGATAAGTCATGTCAGCCTATTTCTAGAAGTTGCACGAAATGTAATTTACTTTTGTTAATCCTCACGGTCATTCAGTAATTTGTGTTTGTGTGTTAAACTTTTACCGAATGGGTAATGATATTGCTAAAAACCGGATCACTGCGGATTATTTTAATTCAAGGCAATATTGTTGTCGTAAAAAACGTGTAAATGTGGAGTGCAACAAGTGAAGTTGCATTTTTTTCTCACCTTTTTCGGGTTCTCGCGCGTTTGACGTTCAGGCTGCATTATTTGACCGTTTGTCTTTGAAATGAATTTGTTATTAATTTACGCTTTCTGTTTTATTTTCCTTTTTATCAGGATATATAAAACTAATTCCAGGTCCGGTTTACAACGCTTTTAGTGTCTTGCATTTGAACGTGCGGTCATTACGCAACAAACTTGATTATTTAGCCAGTAATCTGCGTATATTTGCCATTTTATCCTTTACTGGACTCATCTAACTGATGTTGTACACGATTATATTTTAACAAGTGAAGGTTTCAATGCGGGTTTTCGCCTGAAATATTGTACACCTCACTGCAGCGGCGTATTAATGTATGTAAATGAGTCTTTACTGTCGCGACGTGAAAATGAATTAGAATGTCCACGTCTGCACTAATTATTGATTGAAATTAATATTGGCTGCTACTTCCTGCTTTACATTGCTGCTAGTATCGTCCCCCCAACTCGGATGTATCTTGTTGGACTGACCTTTAATCTTATATTGACAATGCCTTGGATATGAACCAAAATGTTATTATGCGTGATGATATAAACGAAGACCAACTTAAAAACTATACCCGTCTTAAAAAGTCATTAGAAATATTTGATTTAAGCAAAGTGATAACTGAAGAACTTCCAATGCTTCTACATTAAGTGACCCCATAATTGTCTCTGATAATTTAATTGTAATAAACTATGAGGTTATATTAATTGATGATTCTTTTAGTAATCACCATGCCACGGCTGCTAATATTCAAGCCTCAACAATCAGTATACCGATGCACAGACATGTATGGTAGTATAAACGAGCTAATTGCAACGTCTTCAACATTTAATTTACATAGAAAGTTGGAATTTAAAAAAAATGATGAATGTAGAAGGTGCTACTGCTTTATTCACGGACACATTTTTAGAATTGAAGACATAATGTTTTCCATTTAAACTAGTTGAAGTCCGTCCTAATGATACACCTTGGTACGACTATATGACACATACATTTGCGCGCAAACGCGCCGACTTAAAGCTATCGCTATATAAAAAAAAAACTTCTGAAAACAACTGGGCTAAATTTAAATTCGCTCGTTACAGAGTAAACAATATGATAAAAGATGCACAGGAACAATTTTACTTCAATAATAAAACTACATTAATTGATTTAAAATCAAGATTTTCTAAGCAATACTGGAAGATGTTAAAACACTCTGATGTGATACCACCCCTAAAATCGGTCGACATTCACGAAAACTATATATCCGTCTTATAAAGAAGAAGCAATGAGTTTAATTTATTATTTTGTCTTCATAACAACTTAAGAAACAATGTTTTGGGATTTCTTCCCGTCTCTACTCAGTTTTTTTTATCTGTTTGCAAAATGCCGCTATTACTAAAACTTAAACAATGGATATATTTTTTTAATATCTAACAACGCTATTGGTGAAGGCTAAATCAGTCATCCTTTTTCTGAAGCGTACTAGCGAGTCTTTTTCCAAACCGTGAAGCATGTTGTGACTACATTCAAACTATCGTCTCATCTGTTTTATGCTGTTTTTGGAAACGCATGGAGCGTGTTGCACATAAACACTTGTATAACCATTTTATTGCACACGATTTAATTTATTACAAGAAATCAGGCTTTCTAAGAGGACATTCAACAGTCTATCAACTTTTGATATATTTGATCAAATAGCTCGATCTATTGAGGATTTAAGAAACTTAACTGTATGATATTCTGCGATTATATCTAAGGCGTTCGACCGAGTTTGGCATCAAGTTCTTTTATTCAAACTTAACAAAATGGCATAGGTGGAAATATACTAACTTGGATAGAAAGTTACTTGTCTAACCGTACCCAAAATGTATTTGTCGGCTCAGCGAAGTCGCAGTCAATAGAAGTAAATGCCGTTGTCCCTCAGGGCTCATTATTAGGTCCGTTGTTTTTCCTGATTTATGCTAATGATATTGTAGAAAAAGATTGTTAGTATTACACGACTGTTTGCCGACAATACTTCATTATCATGTAAAACATCTGTTTAGCCGATCTTGAGAGTTTTGTAAAACATGACCTCTGCCTAATTAATGTGTGGGCAAAGCGATTGCTTGTTGATTCTAATCCCCCAAAATCTGAAGCAATTTTATTTACAAAACACAAGAATGTTCCTTTTTCAAATTGAATATTTGGTAATGTACCCGTGACATTTGTTGATAATCACACACATCGCAGTCTTACGTTTAGCAGCGATGGAAATGGAACAAACACATATATAATATTGTGACATCCGCGTCGAACCTACTCGGTGTAATGTTTTAAGTTAAGT
>NC_068356.1:74420653-74425653 GCF_020536995.1 Dreissena polymorpha
CACCACATATTAATACATTAAAACAAGCTATTCACAAAACAACATTAATGTACTATAAACATATTTCCGAATTAATTTTCTTACGAAATAAGTTTAGAAGTGTTAGTTTATAATCTAACAGAATCTAAATACCCGGTACTCGAAATTTATGTCCACCATTAAACATTGATCGAAAACGATGGTGATGATGATGGTTGCGATCACGATCATGGCGAAGTTTACGAATCATAATAATAAACAGTTAAACATAAAAAAAGAAAGATAATGAAGAAAAAATATGACGACGATGACGATGATGATGATGATGATTATGATGATGATGATGATGATGATGATGATGATGATGATGATGATGATGATGATGATGATGATGATGATGATGATGATGATGATGATGATGATGATGATGATGATGATGATGATGATGATGATGATGATGATGATGATGATGATGATGATGATGATGATGATGATGATGATGATGATGATGATGATGACGATGATGATGATGAGGTTGATGATGTTGATGAGAATTATGCTGTGACACATAAAATGATGATGATGATGATGGCGATGGAGAAAAAGAAGATAATGATGATCAATTAATTCTCGTGTAATCCGAAAGTAATTTATTTCAGACCAATAGTTTTATAAACCCAATATATGCCCAACCGCTGTATGTTTGTATTTTTAATATTTTGCGGTGCTTAAGCTCATGAGGTTTAATTAAATAAGAACACGATCTACTAGTATGTCCGAGCATTTTACGCTAATTAATTTCCCAGTCTCTACTGAGTCTAGTAAGTAAAACTGGTAGCAATTTTGGGATTCTTAGACAATACATGGTTGGTGCCGAGATGGAGAAAATTTATCCGATGAGACTTAGAAAAAGATAGTAGGGCGAGCTTAAGTATTAAATTCATCCTGCTTCATTTAAAATTATTTCTTTAACACATTTCATCAAAGACAAATGCTTAATTGACATAACACAATAATTATTTGAGTCGGGCCTCCAACATGTACACAACATTCGTGACGACCGAATAACTACCGATTGTGTGACGTAAAACTATTTCCACATTAAACGGTTTCTGTTAATACTTTCCTATTGAAAATATTAAGAGAAATAGAAAAATAAATCGAGAATATCTTATGTGTATTGTTAAAAAAGGAAAATTAACAAGTTCAAGGTCGTTGAATGAGACGAGTGTCTGTGAAAACGGATGAACAGTTAAATGTCACACTTTACGATGAATTATTTCATATAAATTAAAAAATTGTGAATATTTACATTTTCGTCTGGAAATAAAGATACGGATTTTCATTGAAGTAAGTATTAGTTTGTTCGATTTAATGATATTTCATTTAACTAAAATCAATTGCAGACGACCGAAAATAAGTGTGTATTAGTGGAGTGTAACGTTTCTATTTGTATAAAGAAACGCCGTATATTAAAGATCATGAGTAAATACAATTAAAGGAACTTGATTACTTCATTACCATATCTTTGCTTGAATTTAATACACATTTATTAATTTTACTATCATTTTGTTTTGACAAAACATTTCTCAGGAACTTCGCATGTACATTTTGTAAAAGGTCAAATATTAGAACATGTTAATAGATAGATAGATAGTTTATTTCAGACTTGTTCATGGTACATCGTCTATAACACAAGAAATAGTTTACAAAGTGACAACGTGAATTATACACACTAACAACATTTAATTTAAACATTGTAGTATAAGAAATACATTACTGCAATTGTTATTTCATAAACATACAGTTTATAAACAGAAAGAAAGAAGTAAGTATTATCCATGTAACAATCATTATAGTTAATTAGAGTCGGTATATTAATGACTGCCAATAAGCAGTGGAGATGAAAAATACACAATGTTGTAATAAAAGGCAGAACTTAAACATATGCTTCTTTTATAAATGATGATAATTTGATAAGTTCAGTTCTATTTACACTTTTCAATAACTGTTTATATTTAAACACTGTTGGTCGTATACGAAACTTTTTATTTATATACTTTTTTCTTAAATCGGAAAAGCAAGGACATATATATACAAAGTGGTATTCGTCTTCTATATCAAATGTGTTGTTATTTTAACAGTACAAGCAATATCTTTTATTTCTAGCGCGTAGGAATACGTACTTACGGTTGCCGGAGATAGTTTATTCGAACCTGCTTTATTTTTTGAATGTTTGCAACAGAGGCAGGTTAAATTCTGCTTCTCAGATAGTGCATACTCAAGCGCAGAATAACCTCAATTAATGCATTGTATTATTCGCTGCATTTACTATAATAATAAATTGCGAGTGTCAGTTACGTGTGACAATAGTTGCATAAATCGTGTGTATAATATCTAAAAATAAAACCATATTTATTGATAAGAACCATATCTCATATTTCACACGTTTTCACAATTCCATGAACAACATTTTTTGCTGAAGCATAAAGTTTCATTTTGCTAATGTCAGAACAGCATATCGTCATACGTTTTGTTTGAAAAAAACATATCATTCATTGAACAGCATATATTCAACTTTAAGATCACGAAGTGAAGTCGCAGAACTACAGCACCATGTCGTAATAAAATTGTTTAAGATGTTGGCGCAATCATCACTATGATTCAGCGACCGAAGTTGAATATTAAAATATACACATTTACTCATATCAAAACATTAGTGTGTTACTTAAAGAATATGTTCTTTAAAAAAGACATAAATAAGATTAATACAAACTTATATTAAATGAGGTTAACCAAATAAAATTCATTAAATGAATTTATACGCAAATACTAATATTTTTTTTATCAATTTAATAAACATATTTAGACAAAATGCATAAAAATGAATGAATGAATGAAAAATACATAACTTACTAAATGAAAAAACAATCAAATCAAATAATGAATTTACTAATTATAATAAATATCTATATACATTATTATTTCTGTAACCAAACACTTGTAAAATAAGGTTAATAATTTCTTTGAAATTATAGTTGTTAATTAATTACAGCTTTCCAGAAATTTGGCCGCATCCATGATTTTATAAGTTTAGTGTTTCGAATAATGCAATACCAAAACCTATGTGTGTGCTTTAAATCCTTATTTTTAACGAGTGGACGTGGGGAATTCTTCTGTTGTTTTTTTTAATGTAAGGGGGTATATTGTAATTAAGTTTGTGTAGAGATAGTTATGAAACAGTTAAAACACAGTATATATGGTTAATTAAGACTTTGCATGCGCATGTCTTTGTAAATTCTATGTATATACATAAATGACTACAATATTATAGAGAAAACAAAAATAACAACTTGCGAAAAGATTTGATTTCTTAAAAGATCCAGTAAACATTGATTTATAATGCTTTTCACATAATGAATCCATTTCATGACAACGTTTATAATCGTTTTAGTTTATCATAGTATTTGTGAAATATTCAGTCAATAGCAAACGTTGCGATTCAACTCAAATGGTTCGGACTTCCTATCGTGTGTTTTTAGAAAACTATTTCCAATTTTATATAGGTATAAAGCCATAAACATACTTGCGTGCGAATGTTTGTTTGTTCATATTAAAGGGATCTTTTCACGCTTTGGTAAATTGACAAAATTGAAAAAAGTTGTTTCAGATTCGCAAATTTTCGTTTTAGTTATGATATTTGTGAGGAAACAGTAATACTGAACATTTACCATGGTATAATATAGCCATTAATTGCATCTTTTGACGATTTTAAAACCTAAAAATTATAAAGCGTTGCAACGCGAAACGATTGAATAATTTGGAGAGTTCTGTTTTTGTCGTTAAATTTTGTGAAACTACGAAAATTGCTTATATAAGGTATAAAATACGTCAAGTATGTGTACTTGGCGGAATAGCTCAGTAGGCTAAAGCGTTTTTACTTCAGGACTCTAGCAGGACTCCAGGGGTCACTGGTTCGAAACCTGCTCCGGGCAATGTTCTTTTCCTTTTTTTAATTTTATTCTTGATTTTTTACTGGAGCTTTTACGATCCAATGTTTACATTTATCAATATAAAGCATTTAATGAATAAGTTAAAAAATGCCAAAATCTGTGAAAAGGCCCCTTTAATAATATGACAACATACCAGTATGTGTAATATTTTTCTTGATTTTATTAAACAAAAAATCTCACAGGTTAGTCTAGCTGTGGCCTAAATAGTTAAATAACGCATACATCTTCCAAGGTAAGCGTGCATCAATTTATCGGGCAATGTTTTAATGGAAAAACGCGGATTCTAGTGTAGCCACGTGCTTCATTACCGATGTCAAGTGGATGTCACATGTTGGTACATACAGCGGCGTTTGTTCGATAGCTTTTTGCGGTAAGATGTTGACTTGGTATTTCCACATACCAATTGTTCGATGAAACACGGAAATTGAACTTTAATATAAAACTGCCGGCATTTTTAAATACAAAGGAAGCGTCATGGTTCAATTGTGTATTCAGGAAGAGTTCACCGACCGAATCCAACATATTACAACTGTTACATTGTTATTTCAATTTCATTGGTTCATCTCAGTGCATATGTGAACGATTAATAAATATAAATGTATATTGATTCAAATAGTCAATAAATCTACTTATGCTTAGCTTAAAATGTCAAAAATTATTGTTATGCAAAAAAGTCATGCATACAGAATTCAAACACTAAAAGGAGACACGACAATATCCCATTTCACGAATCCTTGCAACACAATGCTGGTTTTTTTTTTGGCATAAACTTTATCTTCACGGCAACAGCTATAAAAATCAAGGTGCATTCGATTCCGTCGGTTAATTGAGAAACTTAGCACTTCAGTTACAATTCGTTGACATTGACATGTCTGTTTGTCAAATTTGGAAAGAAGATAAATAGCATGCGATGTACAATGTTGTATAACAATGTGTCAAAATTAAGTATAATAATGTGCCACAAGTGTATGAATCGCGACTGTGTTATAAGTTACCACTTTTTGGTTG